>NC_051157.2:149246285-149318392 GCF_013339745.2 Dermacentor silvarum
AAATCACAGTACTTCGCACCCCTCCTAATCACCTGACTCGCCCTGTGACTTTTTCTTGTTCCCAAAGTTGAATTTAGGCTGAAAGGACGTCTGTTTCACACTGTTGAAGAGATCCGTCAAAATCGCAGGTGGTCCTCAAACACTGTCGCCTGGAGAGTTCCACGAATGCATGGAATCGCGGCAGGAACGCTGCGATCATTGTATACATGCTCAAGGGGTCTACATTGAAGGAGACTGTGCTGATTAGGCGTTTTGGTGAACACATTTTTTTTTACGACTGAATTCCTGGAACTTTTGGTAGCACCTCGTAGATACTGTCCACCAGGAATGCTGTGGGAATTTATAAAGTTCTTTTTCCTGCTGAACTTTATAACCTCAAATTGACGAAATTCGCGATATAACAAAAGTTTTTCACTGCAAGTACAACTTCATTATGTTGAGGTTTGACTGTATTTCTTGTCCAGGATTCATACTGGTCCTTGAAAGCCCTTGACTATCCAAACAGACATATTGATTTTGTTAGTGTGTCCTGAATTTGTTACAGAACGTGAAGTGGTAATAATGGATTGGCTCAAGTGTAGAATAGCCCTGCAGGCAAGTGTGGCATCTTGTCTCCGCGAAGACGTCGGACATTTTGAAGGAGGTGTTTCGGCTCCTCCTGAAATTCCTTCATGACACTGAGCTGAAGCATGAATGATGAGCTGTTTGGGCTGGCTAGCAGGGCAAGGTGAGATGAATGGCTTGCGAGTGGATGGCATGCCGATTCATATCCGTCATTGCTGGTTGTCAGCCCTTTGCGTTGTGACGGCTTCAGGCTATGCCGCATGTGATAAGCGACACTCCTCGTCCTCCATTTTTGAAGCATTGAAAACCCTTAAATGTTAAAGTGTTTAAAAATATTTTGAGTTGTGTTTTTTGTTTCTTTTTTTCTTTTGTTTGTTTTTTTACTGCTAAGTTTAGTGCAGTTTCTTGTAGTTTATCTTTAGTGTCGCGAAAAATAAATACATAAATAAAAAGAAAACACTGCTTGTTCAAAACTCTCCATTTTCAAGCTGTTAAAGGCAATGTGTTGGCAGTGGTAGGTGAAGTTTCGTTTTTCTGGAGCATATAGCAAGGCTGAAACTGAGGATGAGGAGATGGCGTCGATGGTGCAACGTAAATGGAGACAGGAACGAATGGACAGACACACACACACACCAAACCCAATTTTAAGCTTTTAACTGCTGTTGCAGTAGATCTTTCATGGGCTTCACAGGTTGCCACACATTGAGGATACAACTCACACTTGCCTCTTCTGCCAATGCAGAGCACGTCCCGATTCCAAGCTGCACCTCTGTGCATAAGAGCAGGGTTGCTGCAGACTTAATGCTTGCAACAGTATGCATTCACGTAAGACGTAGCAAGAGTATGCATGTAGTACTCATCTGCAGTAACTTTATGAAGTAATTCTTGCTTCTTGTCTGCAAAATTGTCTGCGGTAACATCATACATATGAGAACATCACTTGCTACAACCTTGTCATGCACTTGTCGCTCCCTCACACTCGCATTTAGTTTTGGTGTTGACTCTTTCACAAGCTGGGCGGATGCCTGTTCCAATAGAGTGATGAAAATGTTGCCCCTCTTGTCCTTCCTGCTTTTTTTTTTTTTTTGCTGGCCTCAGGTGTACTACCCATACCTGCTGATCAACAAGAAGCGCTATGCGGGCCTGCTGTACACGCGGCCAGAGACGTACGACAAGATGGATTGCAAGGGCATTGAGACGGTGCGCCGAGACAACTGCCCCTTGGTGGCGAACCTCATCACACCTGTCTCGAGCGCATCCTCATCAATCGGTGAGGGCATTGAACACCTGCTGTTTCAAAAGAACTTATTAGAAAGATTAAGGGAAAAATGTGTACTCCATGAAAGGGCATAAGAGCCTTAAATGTATATTTGAGCTCAGTGCTCTTGTACATACATGTGTCTCGTTTTGTAATTCTGTCCTTGCTTCACTCAACATTCAGTGCAGTGGGATGTTCGTTATAAAAGAAGAAACATTTATGCATTCAGAACTGATAGCATATAGAACTCTACAGTGGCTAAATGTACTTGTAGCTTATTTTGGCAGTGCAACAAAAAAAAAAGGACAAGAAAGTCTTGTCTTGTCAGACTGCCAAAATAAGCTATGAATTCACTCCAAATGGATTTGTTGTGTCCTGCTATGCACCCAAGTATTCAAAACACCAAAAATATGTATTGCGGATCTCTTGCCACCAGCTTACAACGTACAGTGTATGTAGACCGCTTATGATGCAAGTTGTCGGAGTCGCAAATATCCGCACTATAACCGATACCATACGATAACCAAAACGATGATATTCAAGGCCTGCACATATGAAAAACGTAGACCAGGTAGGTCCCGCATACCCGAGAATCGAAGCGTGAGACCAGGAGTTCTGCATCCGTTTAATTTTACAAACGTGGAAACGGTAATGTCCAAGTGCCCACGGTCTTCGCATGAAGCAGACAAGTAATACTAATTAAAAATATAAAATACGATGGCAGCTGAAATTTCAAGCGCAGTACAGTGTTTCATCCGATTTCTCAGACTGATCGGCTTATGCACAGTGTCAAAACCACAAAACCATGGAGACAGCGGACCAATTTGCCACCATTTGAGTGCTGCCCGTGCCTTCACTTTCGTTATCAAAGTGGTTTCTCCGCTTTCCATGTGCCGTACAGCCATTGCAATGCATTTCGTTGACTCGGCACCAGACCACAACTTTGGTCGCCGCTGAGGCTCGCTGGTTAGGCCTAGCTGGCGGGGTTGTCCAGGGGCATGCAGTCGTGGGAAGCTTGATATGTTCGTACCCGTAGACGATTACATAGAGACTATGCATAGATAACACGCACGGGCTGAACTGACAGCAATGTGTATGAAGTGGAGTTTGGTTCCTCGGGCAATCAGCTGCGGCATCTACTACGAATGCCTACCAAGTTTGTATGTGCACACACTACTACGAACGGTGAATGCTCATAAGTGCGCATAAAGCTTAATAGCTCCAAACTAAATTTGCAGAACACGGCTTAAATTGTCAGTGTTGCACGCGCGAGATCTGCACTTCACAATGCGCATCGCGACGGGTGCACAGAAACTGAAGCCGCATTCTGTGCAAAGCACACTGCTGCTGAGCAGCCGAGCAAAAGGCTTCTCAGTCACCTAGGTAACCACCGCACGCCACATTTTTTTTTTTTTTTTCCTTGTTTGTTCGCTAGCTCTGCCTCTCATGCTTATCCTCCACCTTGCCGTCGTTGCTTTCCTCTTCCATCAGTGGGCGAACATCATTGAGAAGCATGCTCTTGTCAGAGAGATTTCCCTGCGACAGCTGCATTATAACCGGTATTTTGTCTCGCGCGGCTGCACTGTAAGTGGTATTCGTATACATGGAATTCTAAGGGAGGGTAAACAGGAGTCAGAAAAGGCCGCATTGTAGCCATTTCTACACTATAAATGGTTACGTTATAAGTGATCTAAGCTGTAAAATGACTTTTTTTTAATGAGCTCTCGTAATGAAAGTGGTGTTTCATGGTCAACCTACACAGAAACTTGCTGTGTGACCATCTTTTGATGAAAATGGTGATGGCACTGGCTCAGAGCTTAAGCTGTTGTCGAGGCTGTGAACTGAATTGTATCCAGTTGTAAAGAGCAGCTAATATTTGGTCTCATTTTTGTGCAAAAAATAATTACCTCAGAATCGAGTAAATACAGTAACATTCGTTTCTTTCTTCTTCTTCATTTTTTTTTTTTTTTTGGTTGTTTCTGTGATAGCATAGCCTATTTCCTTTGCACAGGGACCCCGATGGTGCAGTGGAATTTGCGAAGCAAACAATAGCCGACCTGCTCTGCAACCGAGTAGACATCTCACAGCTAGTCATCACCAAGGAGCTCACCAAGAACGACGGCGAGTATGCCGCCAAGCAGGCTCACGTGGAATTGGCGCACCGGTGAGTTTGCCGACTGCTTGTTGAGTGGTGTGAAGTCATTGCTCAATGTTAAAGCAATGTTCCAGTGAAATTCCTGGACTTGGCACGACGAGATGACTTTTAAGAATAGACAGTAAAACCTTGTTAATTCGAACTTCAAGGGGCCTGTAAATTTATTCGAATAAACTGGAGTTCCGGTTTCCAATAAACTTTGAGTTCGAATTAAGGAGAGCCCCTTTAAGTATAGTGCCCAATCAATTGCGCGGTACGGCACGTAAAACCAGAACCGGCACTAGGCTGGCATTGAAAAAGTCTTATCTTTCCTTCGTCAGTGCGTGACTGACATGTGATGGAAGAACCCTGGATTCCGTGTTAAGTTAAAGTGCTATGGAAGTGGGGGGGCGGGGGTTAGGTGAGTACGCAGTAATGTGATCAAGCGTGCACTGGGGATTCGAGAGAGATTCTTGGTTTATGGGAGGTTAAAGGTCGCGTAAAGTGCAGCGCGGTAACTGTCCTTCATGCTCTTTTTCAGCCGGATGGGAAAGGAGGGCGCATGCCGCTCTGCTTAATCCGGTGCGGTCTCGGCTTCCTATGCGTCTTCTTCATTTTTATGGCAGACGACATTACAGTAGCTAGTGATGCAGTAATCTTCACTTTTGGCTTGGGTTTGTTCGGAAAACGATTCATGGAAGTAAAAAATTTTGTTCAAAATATCCATTGTGTGGTTCTTGGAGTTCGAATTCATGGGAGTGTTTCTCTCTTCAGATACATAGGACTTTGCCGGGACCAACAGAGCAGTTCGAATTATTCATCAATTCGAGTTAAGAGATTTCTAATTATTGGGGTTTCACTGTATTTCACTGTTTGGTGGCCATGTAGCAGTGGCAAGTTAGAACTGTGAAAGCTCACGACAGAAACAAGGAGTTTGAAAAAGAAAAAAAGCTTTCTCTTTTTTTGGCATAAGAAGCAGAAGAACAAAGACAGTCGGACTGTACATAACGTAATAAGGTACACTGAAAAAGAGAGAAATAGAGAATATATTTTATTTGGTATGTGTGGCATTTTTGATGCCATATGGTGTGCAGTATCTCCAGAGTTCCTTTTTCTAAGCTTCTTTAACAGCTCCACGGATGAGTGGACTTGTAGGTGGAAATTAGTGCTTGATTTCATGGAGCACGAAAACGTGTGAACTGAGAGGTTGGTAAATCCATGTGGCATTCTTTATAGCTACGCTATGTACTTCATTCCTTGGCTTCAAAGCAAACGTGCCATTCTATGAGCAGGCCAAGAGTTATTTTAGCTTTTAACTGCAAGTGCACAAAAGCAGGCCAGAGAAACTAGAAAAAGAATCACACCAGTAGTGGGTGCTTGTAATTGACAGTGGCATACCTCTGACATAGATTACTCCTGTGAGTTCCTTATGAAACTTTGCTTGGCTTTCCAGTTTTGTTTTATCAAGGAAAGACTCCATAGAATTTCCTTGCTTGCTGTGACTAAACTTTGGGAGCCCTCACGCCGTCATATCCTAGGGCAGACTCTCTGGCCACATGACTGATGAACCGCTACACACATAAAGCAGACTTTTTAATGGCACGTTCGATTGGTCGCTTTCAAGCACTCTAAGTGCTCTCGCTGTGCGGTTTACATTCAGCTGGTTCATTCAGAATGCCACACTTCAGCTCAGAGCACTTGAGGGCACTCTCACCTTCAAGCTAGGAGTGTGACCGAGATCCAACAAAAGATCCCAATCACGTGGCTCGTCTGATTGCTCTGGAAGCAGCTGAATGTTTGGCTGGGTTGGGCTCTTTGTGGTTCCAACCTCCAGAAAGCTCCGCATTGCTGCAAACCGAGTTGGAACAAGTAGAATGTACCATAAGGCGATACTTTGACATGTCCTCCTACTCCTGAGACTGAAAAAGAAATGGACACTTTCCACATGTTACAGTGCACAATGGAAGCGCTAGGCAAAACAGAATATACTGACGGCTGCCCCTTTTCTCAATTTACTGTGTCTAAATGGGCCCATACATTGTGGTGTCTGAATCTTAGTGAAAAGGACACAGTACACACGGCGCAACAAAAAGGAATTCATTGCACCTTCTATACAACAATGCCAGCCAGCAGATATACAATGAATGAATAATTCCTTAATGGCAGACGCTGAGGAAATTGAGGAAGTTCGGCTTGCCATGCAAGGATACCGAGCCAATAATGTTCGCCACGCTTGACACGGACACCTCAATCATTGGTGAGTGCGGTTCTCTGAATGGAAGAATGTATGCGTGATCATGTTCACCCATGTGGATGCTATGTTTTGAAGCCGAATTAGAAGCCGTTTGCAGAACAGTCCCGCAAGGTACACCAATGAGTGTGTGGTCATTCTGTATGCGCTGACGTCCCAAAGCAGGTTCTTCTCATGCCTGAGTTGTTCACGCTCTCATGCGCCGCTAGCATCGGAACACTTGCACCATCTCTTGTAACTGCGTAACTACAACACTGACTCTCGCTGTCGCATGTGTGTCGTGTGAAACACTAGGAGACACTAGCCATGTGGGGAAGACGAATGTCACGAGAGATCCGAGCATTGTTACATAGTTACACATTTGCTTTTGTCATGGAAAATCCACAACATGAAATGGACCATGTAGCAACCCCACACTACACGTGCATGAATTTCTACGATAAAGTAAGGTACAGCAAATGTGCAGGCAGCGTGCCAGCCTATTCTCTGTGAAAGACCAAAAAAAAGCAGCTTTCAGAGTTGGCAAATGAGAATTTCTGTAAAGCGTTAACCATCTCTGAATAAACTAAATGCTTAATCATCATAGAATGTCAACACAGGATGCCACAACCAGTGGAGACTGCCCTTGCATGTACACTTGGCTGCGGTATTTTATTCAATTTAATGTATTTATTTATTTCTTTGAAGATCCCTTACAGGTCATTTATGGGGCACTGATGTGGGGGAGGCATCGCATAAGTAAAAGCAACACAATTCTGACAAATTTTTAATTTTATTGATGTAGTACTTTAAACTATATTTTTCTAATGTTTTCAAATCTTGCAGAACTTTTTTTGCCCATTAACTTTGCTATTTTTTCCACTTGTCTGAAATTTCTCCAAATTCTGCATCTCTACGCAGGATGCGCAAGCGAGACGCCGGCAGCGCTCCGAACCTGGGCGACCGTGTGCCGTACGTCATTGTGGCGGCATCCAAGGGCACGGCTGCCTACCTCAAGTCGGAGGACCCCATGTTTGTGCTGGAGCACAGCGTGCCCATCGACACGCAGTACTACCTGGAGAACCAGCTGAGCAAACCCCTAATGCGCATCTTCGAGCCCATCCTTGGCGAAGCCAAGGCAGAGTCCGTGCTATTGCGTGAGTGCGCCTGCCAATCAGGATCGTTCTTGCATTCTTGATGCGTTCCACCATGCATAGACGTTGTAACGGCAGATTCCTTGGCTATAGTCGCTGCAGCCTTCTGAAGCTGCTGGAATGCAAGAACCCTTGTATGCTTAGACCTGCCAGGGTTGCTCAAGTGTGGCTGTGGCATTGGGCTGGTGAGCACGAGTTCGCGGGTCCAATTCCAGGCTGCAGTTGCTGCATTCCATTCCAATCGGTGTGAAATGCAAAACCACTCATGCATTTAGATTTAGGTGCACATTCTAAAACGCCGGGTCGGTGGAAACAAATCCGGAGTCCCTCATTAAGGCATTTCTCGTAGCTCATGCAATGCTTTGAGACGTTAAATCCCGCAATTTGTTATTGATTTTGTATACTTAGATTTGGCTGCACATTGAAGAACCGCAACTGGTCAAATGTAAACTGGAACCCTCGGCGATTACATTAATAGTCTCCAACCAGTCATTCAGTTCATCAGCTAAACATCCACTCTCCCGCACCCTCGCAGTGTTGCCTTGTTTTGTGAGGGCAGGTGAGAGTGAGGATGACCTTGGGAGGGCTGATGCTCGTGAAACTGCCCTTACCTGCTAATGAGATAAGCAGACAAAAATCAAACTTGTTCTTTTGCTTTAGACACAAGCCAGAAAATCCCACCATTCTGCCCCTCAGTGCATCCTTTGGTATATTCACTAAGTTTCTGAGGGCTTACATTGCAGCCAGCAGAGAAAGTTCTGAAATTTACAGTGCAGGTATTGTTTTCAGAACTCCCGAAGTAAAGTAGTCTAAAAATAAAATGCAAGGGGGTCACTAAACAATAGAGCTATGCTAATAGTTTGTCGCCAGTAAGTGGACTTCTGTTGCAAAATACACCAGAAATGAACATTGCACATCCACAGCTTTTTCTTTAAAAAGGGAGTGACATGCAGTTAAGCCAAAAATTTTTTTGGTTTATTTTTCTGTCATGGCCTGTACATAAGGAAACTACATAATTACATTTTCAGTGATGGAGGTACAGTCCAGCATCGTTGCAACGTAGTTGCATCTGAGGTGAAGATACCTTCGTTATACTTAATATTCATTATAGGCATAGATTTGTTACGCACATGCTTTGGCAAGAAGTATTTTGCATTCACTTTTCTATATCTGATAATATGTTATATTCATGTTCATTATATCGAGGTCCAACAGTAATCTTTTGCTCATTTTCTTCTCTCCCATACTGTAGATGGCGACCACACACGGACCAAGACCGTGGTGCACTCCAAGGTTGGTGCCCTGGCAGCCTTCACGAAGAAGAAGAGCACCTGCATCGGTTGCCGAGCCGTGCTGGAAGATCAGAGTGCGTACTGTTCATGCAAAGTACTGTTCCTTGTGACTGCAACAGAAAATGTTCCTGCAATAGAGCTGGGCTGCATAGCAGATTGAAGTCTTGCGCTCTGCATTTGCATTAACGTAATGCGACTACGACTACGATAGACTTCCGTTAATTCGACTCTGGTTAATTCAATTTATCGGTTAATTTAATCTTGGCTGAAGGTCCCAGCCGGTGCCCATGCATTTGTATGTGCCCAAGGTTTCGTTATTTTGATCCTAAAATTGGCCTTCGCCGGATTAGTGACGACATAGTAACTGCCGGTCCTTTGCAACATCGTGCGGCGGCAGCACGGTGACTCGGGCCACGTGAATATCGACAGCAACGACAGGAATGCTTGAGCGGCCATTGTTCCTGTGGTGGAAGGACATAGATGGTCATTCCAAATCGTTGAAATAGGCGTAATGTACATGGTGTCACACAGACAATTACGCAAAAACGAGAGCGCCGCCGTCATGGCATCCGATATTGCACCGGCGCACACGCTAGTGCATGCCCCGTGTCATGCTGTTTATGCTGTACCATACCTTGAAAGCGAGTGACCTTCTTCGCAACTTCTAAAATCCGTACAGCAATCGGTCACTCGCTCATCTCGAAGGCTGTGTCGTCATCACAGTTTGACTGGAGCAGGATGCTTGCTGCCGTGCGCCCAGTTTCGTCACGCGTGCACCCTCTTTTTACTGTGACCAGGTTCGAAGCATTCGTTGCAACAATGTGGCGATTTAAAGAATGTTCATTATATCTGGAAGGAGTTTCAATAGGCAGGGTAGGAAAATCGTAAATGCACTGAAATGTGGTCATTATAACCGATAGATCGTTATAAATGGGTTCGACTGTATACGAACTGAGTTATTATCAGTGCTGGCATACTAATTTGATAATTTGGTGTTCTCTTTAATAAGAGTAGAGCATACTATGCATCACAATTCACAGGTACCTAAGTTGCTGATAGCTAGTTGCTGAGCATTTAGACATTTGTCCCACTAACTAACGAGATGCGTGATTCCTGTCTCATAAAACTCCTTGGGTTGCTGCTTCAAAAAGTCTGTAACTGACTCTTTCACCTCATCGGCCGACACGAATCTGGTTCTCTTGAGCTGTTTTTTCAATTGCCCAAAAATGTGGAAGTTGCAAAGCGACAGGTCTGGGCTCTATGGCAGATGTTGCAGCGTTTCCTACTTGAACTTTGCCAGTTTTGTGCTAATCATATCAGCGATGTGGGGACGGGCATGGTCGTGGAGCGAGATGACCCCATTCGTCAATTTTCCGCGTCGTTTGTTCTTGATTGCGACATGCAGCCAATCCAGCGTTTCACAATATCGGAAACGATTGATAGTCTCTCCAGGTAACGATCTTAAAAAAGAAGTCAGCAGCACCTTTCCGGTGGAAATGACAGCCTTTGCTTTCTTTGGGCGTGATGAATTCGAATGTTTCCACTGTCAGGCTCGCAGTAGTGGAACCATGATTCGTCCCCGGTCACAATTGCAGACAAAAAGTCGTAACCCTCATTGTGATACCGGACCAGAGGAGTCAAGGCACACAAGAGCTGATAACCAAGATGGTCATGAATAATGGTGTGAACCAAACTGTGGCTGATGTTCACACGCTTTGCCAGTTCATCGATGCTTATCCTCCGTTCTTGTCTAATCAGCTTGTCACGATCAACGACACACCACATGTTCGTCCCGAACGTATCGTTTATTTCCCCACGCCAACCATGCACACCACACGACACTCCGCATCGCCCCGTTCGCCTCCCGTCCACCCGCACACACTCACTCACTCCTGCTGCTGTCTTCCCCGCACTTCACGCCACCTCTTCTCCGCTCAGTCATCTACTGTTGATCCCGCACTTGGCCTCCAAGAACCGTGGCTCCCCATCGCGGGTCTTGGGTTCGCTTGCCCCAGCCCTTGCGCATCACAAACTCATCAACCTTTGCAATTGTGTTGGGGGTGATTGCACAGTGGCTTTGGCCCAGTCTTGGATTGTCTTTGCAACTTTCGCGTCCTTCTTTGAACCGTATGTTCCAACGCTTCACGGTGGCAAATGAAATGCAATGTTCACCGTACAAGGCAGCCATACGGCGACTAATTTCTTTTTGGGAAACACCTTCAGCTGTCAAAAACCTCACGACACCATGCTGTTCAACTTTTGGAGCATCCATTATGCCACGCAACTATGTTCAACCCAGTGTATGAGAGCATTAACGAACATTTATCCTCACACCTGCGTGTCACTTTTGTAAATGAGAGATGCCTGTGTGCTACGCACATGCCTCGCAGATAATGGACTGAACCATTATTGCACAGGGTGCATTGGCTGACTTTCATTTGACTCGCCTTCGTAAATCAAAGTAAGCGTGCAACATACCAAAGGTCACGACAGCATCTGCGAATGTGGCGACGTGACAGTTTTTGGATACAACTAGGAAGGGAAACATAACAGGAAGGTAATACACATGGCACACATGACCCTATGGGAACTAAACAGGACCGGAGTTTCAGAGCATAAAAGACTGCGAAACTTAAGAAACAGCAATGTATCAACAAGGTTTTGCTGTGGTGGAACCCAAAATTTTCATGTGTGGGTTCCACCTGGCAAGCATGTACAGTTGGGTAGAATTGGAATTAAAGTGAGACTGGTGTTGCTTCTATTCCTGCTTTTAAAATTTCTGACTCTTTTATATCTCTTAGACAAGCAAATCCATTTTTTAATCCATAGCCTTAAATTAAGCTAGTGTTATGAGCAAACACTAAATGAGACCTGTGACCTCCTACAAGACGCATGCAATACTGTTAGAGCTGCATGGCTATGAGGGACTGCTGCTCATTTGCAGATCCAGCTTTATTTGCATCAGCTGCAGTCATTCCCCATATGCAAGAATTTTGGACACCTGTCAATACAGTGGCTGGGGATTCTACTGTTCTATTATATAGTACCAAAGTAATGCTGCAAATGTACTCACATGTGCCTCCCTAAGAAAATATTTCTAGTTTGTGATAAATAGACATGTTGAAGAACATTTATTGGGTAGATCGTTTCGTATCCCTACATATGTTAGTGGATGTAAGATTACTGAGCTGTTCCTGAGGGAGGACTTGAAGTAATCTAAGTCATGTTCATTGAACTTTGTAGGCACTTGCATTCTTTGAAAGCACTTTCTTGATATGCTAAATTTCTACAGCAGCCAGTGGAATTGACTATAACTTCTTTCTTTCTTTCTTTCAGATTCTGCTGTGTGCAAACACTGCAAGACAAGGGAGGCTGAGATTTACTTAGTAGAGGTGAGCAGTGTCTTTTATGCATTGTGCATCTTATATGTAAAGGCAAAGCGTGAATAGCATAGCTTTGTGGGCCAGTTAGCACATTAACATTTGGGTGTTTGTTTTGTTGATTCCCACTCTCATTCATACTGGTAGGTTTTGCATGAAGCTCCTATCTAGTGGCTATCTGCAGTATTGGCCCAAGTCACAGATCTTTCTTTCTTTCTTTCTTTTTGTTTTTGTACAATCTGCATGCTATTGATCAGTGCCTTTGTTGTGTTGGTTATCTCAACTGCCCTACACTTATTCTTCTCAGTCCTTCTTATGTACAGGAACAATTGTTAAGGCTTCGTGTATCTATAGTCGGGTAGAAGTTTAGAAGGCAGCGGCATTTGCCCCTCAAGACCAGATGCGCACAAGCCTCCACCAATGGGTGCGCACTCTAGACTGATGTCGTGAGCCAGACGGCTGGTGACCCTGCCGATGGAGAACATGGCAGCCTGCGCTTCAAGCTGGACTGAGTTGTGTCAGCGGGACTATTTCTTTAGTCGCGGAGGCAATCGGTTGCCGCGCTTTGGTCATCTGGGCAGGGCCTCTGCTGTCTTATGTTGTACCCGACTATAGGCCTGACCTAAGGGCAGTGGCAAAGGGAAAAAAAATTTTTTTTTGGTACGCTGAGTAGAGTGGGCAAAGAAGTTGTGCTTGTGCTCAAAGCTGTCGCTTGTGAGTGGGTGGTGGTGCGTGAACCGTGTTTGTGTGGTGCAGGTGAACCACCTGAGCAGCCTTGAGTCCAAGTTCTCACAGCTGTGGACCCAGTGCCAGCGCTGCTCGGGGAGCCTTCATGAGGAGGTGCTCTGTACCAGGTGGGTGGGTGGTGTGATAAGGACTTTACCAGTTCTTGTTTTTTTTTTTCCCGTAGTGCAGTATATTGTTTTAAGAAAAGGAAACATGATCAACTTGAAGATATCGTGAGGTTATGAAATGTTGAGCACGTGGTTGCACGTGAGATTCCCAGCTGTGGCAGCCGCTGTTGATGGGGGTGCGAATCAACACGTGTGCAAATGTTTGGATTGCAAATTGAAATGGAATAATATACTGGCACCTCATGTTATGAATTTATTGTATATTCACATTTGCGAATACAGTAAATCCTCGTTAATTCGGATTTCACAGAACTAAAAGAATATCAGATTTAACGAAACGTTGAATCATCGAGGGTATCAAGAGAAAAAAGAAGGCGAAAGCTTGCTCTAGGCCACGCAAAGCTCAAGACACAGTGAAGCTGGCCGAAATGCCGACACAGCGTTATACCGCGTTGCAATGCTGACAACGCATTCCAGCAGACCCGCTCCGTGAATGCATCTCTCTCTCTCTCTCTCTCTCTCACTCACTCTAATTTTCTTTATCTCTGTCCTGAGCATAGTGCGCAAAACCTCTTCTTCACCTCGAAGAGCATTGGCACGAGCGCGTGCAACGGCACCAGCTGTGGCCGAAGACAATGATGCTCGAACGCAATCGTATGGTTCGCATAAATGTATGTTCTGCAAGCATGGCTGTATAGCCTAGTGGTTACGATACTCGCCTTGGGACCATGGGTATGCTGGTTCAAATCCCGCCTCGGCAAGAAAGTTTACTTTCTTTTATTTCTTTCTTCATTGCTGATGATGATAGTTTCTTGATAAAAACCACAAATTACAGCTGGCTTAAACAGCTTCGCTGTTAATAAAATGCTCACTACATTAGCGGGCTTTTATTTTCTGAATGAGTCAGCGAATCCTGTTTCTATTTTCCACAAGAGCATTGTGGAAACAGCAATTCTCGTCTCGGGACTGATTAGTGCTCGCAGCGGTAAAGGCCTCGCAACTTCCTTCACAGTGCAGCCGCAACACAAAACCTGCGGCTTTTTTTGGAGACATGCTTTTCACTTCTGCGCACACATTCCGTTAATTTTTTTTGCCGGTGAGCTGGTCAGCAGCTAATAGTCCATCCATTACGATGTAGTTGATGGGTTTGATGCCAGTGCGCGGGCTGTGGTAGGATTGCTCTTCATCCTCAACATCTTCCGCAGTGTTTGTGACATTGCGGGTGCAGAGCACTGAGCCAAAATAAAGCTAATGCTTGTCACAACCACTGCGGACAAAAATGTCGCTTTCAACGCAGTTATGGATGGTAACCGCACAGCTCTGAAGGCATATGTTGACTGGAAAACTAAGCGCAAACAATTTAGACAAAGGCACGTGGCCAACCTGGTGTTGAACGCAAGAATAAAGGCTGTAAAGGCACAAATAGGTACGAAGTGTTATGGTGTTCCTCTTATCCCTATACAGTTTCCGCTGATCACTATAACAATGTGGACTTCGCCCTTCGCTAGCACAGGACTCTGCCCTCCGCTAGCGCCGCTCTTGTTGCTCTTTTGGGTTGCACATTTGCGCCGCTCCATGCTCACTGCATATGGTTTTCCACAAGAAAAGTAGAAAGTCACCTATCAAGAAAGAGGTAAAGCAAGGAGACACAATCTCTCTGATGCTATTCACTGCGTGCTTAGAAGAAATATTCAAGCTCTTAGACTGGGAAGGCTTAGGAGTGAGGATCAACGGCGAATATCTCGGCAACCTTCGATTTGCAGATGACATTGTCCTATTCAGCAACAATGGGGACGAATTACAGCAAATGATTAAGGACCTTAACCGAGAAAGTGTAAGAGTGGGGTTGAAGATTAATATGCAGAAGACAAAGATAATGTTCAATAGCCTGGCAAGGGAACAAGAATTCAGGATCGCAGTCAGCCTCTAGAGTCTGTAAAGGAGTACGTTTATCTAGGTCAATTACTCACAGGGGACTCTGATCATGAGAAAGAAATTCATATAAGAATAAAATAGGGCTGGAGTGCTTACGGCAGGCATTACCAAATCCTGACTGGGAGATTACCACTGTTGTTGAAAAGAAAAGTGTACAATCATTGCATTCTACCGGTGCTAATATATGGGGCAGAAACTTGGAGGTTAACAAAGAAGCTCGAGAAAAAGTTAAGGACCGCACAAAGAGCGATGGAACGAAAAATGTTAGGCCTACCGTTAAGAGACAGGAAGAGAGCGATGTGGATCAGAGAGCAAACAGGGATAGCCAATATTCTAATTGACATTAAGAGAAAGATGGAGCTGGGCAGGCCATGTAATACGTAGGATGGATAACTGGTGGACCATCAGGGTTGCAGATTGGATACCAAGAGAAGGGAAGCGCAGTCGCGGACGGCAGAAAACTAGGTGGGGTGATGAAGTTAGGAAATTTGCAGGCGCAAGTTGGAATCAGCCAGCACAAGACAGGGGTAATTGGAGATCGCAGGGAGAGGCCTTCGTCCTGCAGTGGACATAAATATAAGCTGATGATGATGATGCTCGCTGTACTCCAAGGCTTGTGATTAATCAGTGCGACCAAACATGTCTGAATTGATGAGATTTTGATGCCTTAAATAATTAATATGTGTGCCGGGGCCACAGAATGAATCTGAATTCTATGATTTTCCATATTAGTGAGGTTTTACTGTAGATCTGCAATGTGCAACAATTCACATTAGGGGGTGTGTGATGCTTGACGCTATTCAGTAGAGAGTGCATCTGTACACTGGATTTTTCAGGCATAACTATATTAAACCAGTTGTCAGTGAAGCAGTGATGAAGCGGTGATGGAGCACTGTGATTACTAATGACCACTGCGTGTTTTGCTTACAGCCGCGACTGCCCCATCTTCTACATGCGAAAGAAAGTACAGAAGGATCTTTCGGATCAAGAGAAGGTGGTCCATCGCTTTGGGCCATCGGAATGGTGAAGGCAACAAGGCAAGGCAGCTTCTAGTAGTCAGTGGCGTTACTCTCCAGCTGTCTCCATATGTACATATACGTGTGTCCCTGTGTTCCATTTTAACTTCAGCCAAGCACCACCATGATCATGTGAGTGGTGTTGCTCCCAGCAATGCTGTGGCATGTCTTAACTGCTTCAACTCTGGACTGGCTGTCTTGTGACATCTAGTGCCTGCTATGCCACACGAACTGTCGTCTATGATCTCTCCATCTTCAAACAAGTAAACTGTTGTGCACTTCTGTGAGACTGCATTCTGAAACTCCTGCAGTCCTGCATTTCCCTTCTGTTTTGTGCTTTTAGATGCAAGCCCTTGAGTGCTGCCACACAAACATGGCGGTTTCAATTTTCCAGTGCGCCACCTTCAATATTTATTGTTGTCTAGCAACTGCAAACATTAGTTGTTTTATATTTTAGGAAAACGCCTGGCAAGGTTTTTTTTTTTGCTGGGCTTGCGATCTGAAGTGCCTCTGAGACAAAAAGAAGATGCGAGCCACTGCCTGTGCTAATGTAAAAAAAGGAACTCTGTAAACTGTGCTGTAATTCCCAAGCAGCAGTGTGTGTGACATCAGTAGCTCATTGGTTCCTTGTAAGTAGCTTTTAGTTCTTTTGCAAGTAGGACGTTTTACCATAAGATAGTAACCGTGTTGATTATGTATGCGTGTTAATGAAACTGTTTTAGAAAACTCGTAGTGTTGTGTTAAGATAATCATCTATGGCACTGTACAATAGTTTGTGGACATCCTGCTGCTAACACATGTGCCCTGAGGCTAAGTGCTTTCTAGGGTGCAAAGGAAAGCCATCTGGCGAGGAAATAAACATGCCTGAAATAAAATATACGTAGCTGCAGAAAGCAAGGATGAAAAATAAGCTTGACATTTTGTGGCTCATACGGGTACCTTGTATACAGGGCCTCAAATCTTCAAGCCGTTTTTATTTCTTGCTATCTGTGGCAGGTAGGCGTTGTTTTGAAATCTATGCCTTGCTTTTGCGGCATTTGCTGGTCAGGAAACATGGTGTTGCATTTGTATAGTAATTACCAGAAATGTGTTATGCTCGTTTGAAATAAAACTTTTTACTCGAGAATTAAATTGTACTTATTCTGTTTGTGGTACCTGTTTCTGGAGCACCCACCATGGTTGCTCAGTGGCTATGGTGTTGGGCTGCTGAGCACGAGGTCGCGGGATCGAATGCCGGCCATGGCGGCCGCATTTCGATGGGGGCGAAATGCGAAAACACCCATGTATTAGATTTAGGTGCACGTTAAAGAACCCCAGGTGGTCCAAATTTCTGGAGTCCCCCACTACGGCGTGCCTCATAATCAGATTGTGGTTTTGGCATGTAAAACCTCATAATTTTTTTTTTTTGTTTCTTGAGCAGACTGTCTAGCTATGATTGGAAAACTTGTGTAAAAAATTTAAATGCTGAAGCGCTATGTAAGTACTGTGTGCTGAATATTGTCAAACATATTGCTCTGTAAATCAGAGATGCAGAGTTGCCTTGCTTTTGTGGCATTTGCTGTCCAGCAAATAGGGAGTTGCATTTATGCACTGATGAGTGTCACTACAGTTATGGTACACATAAATTTGGGAGCTTTCGATTTATGAGGACCTAAATTAAAGAGGAGACAAAAAAAAAACGAGCCTGAAATGGTGGATTATTTGTCCGAAATGATACCCACATTTTCGTTAGTGGGAGAAGGTTGTGGGAGAAGGTTGGCCATTTGCCGATAAAACGAAGGTCCAAGCTGTTCTATTCTTGAATTGCATGATGGAACCATTGCACTGTTGGCAAAAAGCTTATGTAGATTCAACGGTACTTTTGCATACTTCAGTCAGGTTTATGTGGAATGAGTGGTGAAATCTTTGTTAGTGTGAACCTTTCCGAGTACAACGCAATTTGTTTATTGGTATATGGTTGACTAGTGCCCAGCTGACAGTGACAAAATCTAGGACGTCACAATGAAATGGGGCAGGTAGTTAGTGTCCTGAGCCGCTTCTTTTTTTCCTCGTCTTTTCTGTCTTATCGAGCCTCCATTCTCGATGAGACTGGCCTAGTCACATTTCCACTGGTGTGATCTATCAATCTAGGTTAACCTGCTATAATTACTGCATTATTTTCTCCCTACATTGTTCATGTATAGACTGTCTCTGGTTAAACATGCATTGCTCTGAAAGCTTCAAGTGGTCTTGGCTTGTCTGGTCAGGGGTGCATCCAAAAAATAACTTACACAATGTGGCTATGCTTATCTTTTTGAGTAATGGCAGTGTCATTGCTCAATGTTTTCGTTCTTGATTGGCCTAACATGTCGGAGTGATGTTTTTAATTTTATTGAAAGTGATATTCTATAAGATAAATGTATGTAGTTCTGTGGCCAAAATATTCCAAGAAACGGGCATTCTATGCAAGTGTCCCAGGGTGTATTGTACTCCTTGTGCATGGAATTTCCTGCGCCCTTGCATCTCATGAAATTTGAAAGTTGCACACTTAGCCACGCACCACAACATAAAAGGGTTGTACAGTAAGTTTTAGATTTTATATCAGTGAAAAAAGCTCATAGCTTTAGGTAAAAAAGGCATTTCTTCCCTAGAATATTTTTGCTACTAGCAGTTATTGAAGTTCTACTGCTGGCATTTTTTTAAGCAATAAAATAAATACTCACCAAAGGATTTGTGCCTCAGTTTCTTTTCCGAGATGAACATTATTTGTTGGACGGTGTGATAGTTTAGTTATGGAGGCTTGTGGTTCAATTGGTTAGAAAAGGTTCTAAACTTGGCAAATACAAAATTTTGCATTACTTCGGCTTAGTTTGAAAACAAATTAAAAAAGCTGTCTGATTTTATCATTGACTGTAGCTGTTAAATTATGTGACATCTTCTACCATGATCTTGAAGCGGCACTTGCGTAAGGGGGAGCACAGCACATACTGACATCATGCTTTCGTCAGGCAGCATGGCCCAGTTGGGGCTCATAGTGGACATTCACGACTTATTTTAAAGGCTATGAAAAAGTCCACCATGGGGATTGTTGAGATGCTCAGCCCTTGTAAGCACATATCGGCAGCATGTGCCATCGCTGCTGGTGGAGGATGGGGAGCGAACGTATGCAGAAAACGATGTCACAGATGAAACTCTCCTGATGTCCGTAAGACTGAGTGATCACTCGCTCCTTCCGACTCTGAAGACTCGGAAACGGAGAACGTGCCTGCTGACGTGAAGGCTTCCTTGACAATGACGACATGCAGTGAGGAAGACGACCGATCGCCGCATGAGTGCAGAAGGACTGGCTGTTCGACCTTGCTGCACGCCGACGGAGACATGACTGGGTCATACTGGTGGACGCTTCGACCAACACCTCACCTGCTTCGATGATGGACCTCGTCAGCTCCAAAGCAACCGCTGCCGAGAGCGTCCGAACGAGCACCAAGACCACTCAGAAGGGAGACGTCATCATAACGGCGAGTCACTTAAGGCAGTCGCGCGCAGCGTTTTTGATGCTATAGCGTCAAATGGCCCACTGAGCGAAAAAGCCGGCGTCTGTCGTCTGTGGCAGTGAAACGGCAGGTAAATTCCCATTGGCTGCGACAACGCCACGTCACGAGCGCACCTCGACGGAGCAGAGCGGGCGAAAGGGGACACCTGCTGCAGGTTTAGCGTGCCGGGCTTTGTGTGACAGGAGAGGGAATCGCCGCGACGGCACGTCACCCTCGCTCTCGGAAGCCTGTGTTATCTGCGCCTCGGTAGGACCAAATCAAAACGCGCCAAGCGTGTACACGCGTTCGCTTGCCCGCGATGAGTTCATAACTCGAAGGACCGCTCAGTGGCGTTGATTTCGTATTCGCAACTCATGCTTAGGTGTCCTCGGATTTTTTACAGCGATGCTGTATATGACTAGGATTCTGGGATTTCTTCTCTCCGCAGCCAAAAACAACCAATCAGTCGAAGGCGTGCGCCGCTGGGTTCTTTGCAGCACCATCAGATGGCGCTCGCTTCCGCGCATCCGTAAAGCTTCACGCATCCGCGGCAGCGCCGGCCGTGCGGGAGAAAGGAAAAAAGAAAGCTCGCCTTCTCGCATAGCGTTTCGCAGTAAAGATTACGGTTGCATAAGCTGCAGTTGCCGGGAAGTGACAACTGTAGCTGACGACGCATTGAGTGACGTAACTACACTGTAATATGTAAAAGAAGCTGCGTAGCAACTAATTTCGTTTGTGTTGTGATGGCACTATGGAAAAGCCGCGCATAGGACTCCTGAATAGCAGCGTGAATACGATGAGCGGCGACGGGAACAGCGACGCCAATATGCACAGCGGCGTCGTGCTCAGGCTAGTCAGGACGCAGCGGTTCCTACCCTAAGCAAGCCACACACAGTTAGGGTGCCTGAACAGCAGCATGAATACGATGAGTGACTAAAGGAACAGCAACGTCTATATGCACAACGGCGTCGTGCTGCTCGGCCATTCAAGGCTACGTCACATTGGTCGATCGGGTCAGGTGATACCATAGCTTCGCTGGCCAACCAGCGAAGCTTTACAGCACAGCGTTGATTGGAGCCCATTTTGTTTTAAACGGACTGACAAGAAAACGACCCAGACAAAGTCTAGCCCAGCAAGATCGAGACGACCGAAGCCGCGGATCGCAATGTCGGACGCGACCGTCGTGACTACGGAGATCCGCGTGGCCAAGGCCGCAGTTTTGGAACGCTTTATAGAAAATAGATTAACAGTCTAGGCGAATTTCCGCCATCGGCGTCGCTGTAACGTTCCATATAAAGTGCAAGAGCGATAACATCGCGATCGCGCACCGTATTCTCTAGGTGCGAGGGAAAGATTGCGAGGGTGAGCCGAGAGGGATGGTGGTTTGATGCGGCAGCGTAGTAAAAACAGAAGCTGGCTTGCGCTGAAGACCTAGTCAAGTTCGCAGCAAAAGGTTAGCATCGCCAAAACACCGGGCAAGTTGCCCGCACAGCAATCCGAGCAGCCGCTACCACGCTCAGCCTGGCAACTGCATGCCCAGGTCCTTGGACTTCCAGGTCCTGACAGCTAGGTATTGGCAACTGTCACGCCAAACGTCTACATACACACTATCTCAGAAAAAGGACCACTAGATGAGTGGTCCAGCTCCAACCACCAATATCCCCTCTTCTGCTCCTCCAGCATACACCTGCGCAGAAACCGAAGGGTTTGAAATACGCGTCTGTCACATATTGCAACAGATGGCTGAAGCAACAATTTTGCAGATCATACGCGAGCAGATCCAACGCCCACTTAGGTAAGCTATTACCTCTTTGGGAGACCAATTAGCACAAATGTCTCGCCTGTAGGGCTTAGAAAACACCGTACACCCTCATAAATGATGTATCCTTAATTCCGCCGTTTGTGAAACCCAACATGGCCACTGAAACAAAGGTAGTCACCCCTTCCCCCACTCCACCAGCATCATCGCACTTCACAATATGGCAGTGGAACTCCCGCTGATTCGAACAATATAACAAAAAAAAATTAAATTATGGGGTTTTACGTGCCAAAACCAGTTCTGATTATGAGGCACGCCGTAGTGGGGGACTCCATCTGTTGCAACATATGCAACGACCTAAAACGGTGCCACCTGTGACCGCTTGTGATTGCGTCTCTGCTTCTTTATCTCTACCTTGCCGTCACTTTAATTTACCTCCCCTCTCTCCCCAGCGTAGGGCAGCAAACCGGATCTTCCCATCTGGTTAACCTCCCGGCCTTTCCCCTTTCTTCTGTCTCTCACTCAAGTCAAGTTATATACAGATAGTTTAATGCCCGAGAACGTCTAAAACGTCAATGTTATCGCGAACAAAGTTTTAGTAATAGAGAAATTGAAGTAAATGAAGCAGGCCACGATTTGCGACTCATCCGGGACAATCAAGCCCAATGGCGTAGGCACTCCTCATAATTCTGTCACTAGTACTGAACCTCTCGTAATAAAAAATATAATTGCATTGCATTGTAAGACGGAAGAAAATGCTATTTGTCGAGTTCTATTCGATTCTTTAAAAAAAAAAGAACTCGTTAACCTTACCCTACACAACTACGCGGGTGGCTGAAAGGTTTCGTTTTCGCTCGACCCTGCGCTGCCCAGGCTTTCGCGCTTCATAGAAGTTTCGTAGTTCAGTAGTTTGGTTATCGGATAGTACTGCGCTGGTTTTGCTGGCTCGCGCAGCTCACACAAACTGCAATTAACAGAGAATTCGACGTCCATGTGATGTCGCGGGATGACCGAACGGTCCACGCCACTTGACCAAGAGCAGCTGCAGCAGTGAATCTAACGCTCTGTCATGGTTCGTTTTCTCCATGACCGCGCGTTTGCGTTTCGCACAAAAAACCGTAGAGCCGTCTGTCGGGCGCATGTCGAGCACCGTTTTACTCATGGTTTTACTCACCGACGAGAGCTAAGAGTGGTGATGGCGTATGCAACGTCACCACTCCCCGCTCGGGGGCTGGCGATTTGAATTGCGCTAGAGGTATGCGAACCCTTCAGGCGCGATTTTCTCTTAAAGTCTTTCCTTGGTGCGAAATGAACGCTGCGAGGTTTCTGGAATGGTATTTCAACAGTCCACGCTGACTCAATATTTGCCTTTAACTCCACTGCTGCCTAGCAGGTAGCCACACGAACAGATGTCCACGGCCATACAATCGAAATTATTTGATGCTGCTCTCTCCTGATTCACTTCCATGCAAGAGTACGCTACGCTGCAGCTTACATTACTAGCTAGGCGACTTCAGCTACCAACACCCCACCTGGGGATACACACAGTCGTCGACTCTCGGCAGAAGATTGAACACATTCGTGGCAGATCGCCGTGCAAACCTCATGAACGATGTCACCACCACAACGAGGCTAGGAAACTCGAGGGAACAGGACACCAACCCTGATCTTTCCTGGGCCATAAGCCACCGATACATCCAATGGGAAAACTCCCAAGCCGCACTGGGCAGCGATCACATCATTGAGATACTAATACCCCTGCAGAAAGGACAGTCTGGAAAAGCGTCTCACTAGGGAACTACACGACTGGAACAAAGCACGCCGCAAGCTCGAAGAGGAAGAAATTGATGAAAGCACGGAATCCCAACACATGGGTAAGTCTAGTACTTGAAGCTGTTTCTCAGCACACGTACACCTCATATCGCACTCGGTGCTATTGACCCTTTTCGCGGAGCAGTTTGCTCTAGAGGAACGAGATGGCGCTTTCGGCAGCGCGCCATACGTTGCCTCAGCGAATGCGCACGAATACGAAACCATTACTGCTTCTGCCCTGCTACTGTGCGATCAGCTGTCGGAAATGCAACTGGGTGTTCGCTAATGCACTGTGCCCAATTCGTGCTGCAAAATGTGTAACGATAAAGGGAAGACGTGTGCCGTAGTTCGCTGCAAAAATAGTGATTCATATATTAAGGAATGGAATCAACCTGTGTCGCCGCCGCTACATAAGGTGTTGCCGCCCTTCGCGATGCACGGCTTTCCTCACTTGGCAACCTTCATCGCTGCAGCGATGAAAGGCGTGCCCGGCGGGACCCTGACTGAGGGACCGTCTCCACAACGGCTATTCTTACTTTTTAGTTAAAGAACCCCAGGTAGTCAAAATTTCCGGAGTTCCCCACTACGGCGTGCCTCATAATCAGATCGTGGTTTTGGCGCGTAAAACCCCATAATTTAGTTTTTAACTTTTTATTTAATAAAGTGTATCATCATCATCAAGGATAAAAAGAGATAATTCATCCGCCAGCGCTGTATAGCTAACCTCCAAATTAAGGACTTCAACTCCGGAATGTCGCACTTAAGAGTGAGTACCGCTTGTTGGAAAAGTAGCGCCACTTACTGCCATAGTAAGTTTCTCGCGCGTTGTCTACAGACTTCCACCCCTATACTCGCATGTAAACTTGCGCTCACCCTGTCGCCAACGCATCCGCAATAAGTGAATGGGCGCACACTTGAATCAGTGTGCTGAAGCATGAGTGACGGCGACTACACCTACAAGACATGCTGTTGCAAGCTGAATGTTTCGTGACGGTCCACAAAGTAAGCGAGGGACTAGCGATAAATAATACGTCTTTGCTACAGGCTACCGCAAAGTACAGAACATTCACATTCCAAGCTTTGTGCGCAACAAGAACAAATCTATCGCAGCAGAGAACACCCGCGAGCGATTAGGCTTAAAATAAACAGTCAGATAGTGGCCGCACCGAGGACCCTAGGAACTTTACTGAGCCAGAAACATGACAAGCCGCTGCTTCAAAATGTTTGCCAAATAAAGAACGAAGAGCACACTGATCCCGATTTAATACATAAGCGGAAAGTTTGCACAGTTGAAATACATTTCTAGCCCTGCTTTTATAGTGCAAACATCGTATACGCTGCTCGCGCCGTTTGGACAAAGCGTAACGAGCTCTGAAAGCACTTACATGCCCTCTTAAGCTGTGGTCAAAGCGTCGTGCCGTGCACAAAGCCACCGTCTACGATATGCGTCGAAACGGAGGTTTGCTGCGCCGCACCGGCGTCACGCGCTTGCATTGTAAAGGCGGACGCAACGGCGGCAGCCGAGGCAAACAATGGACGCGTCACCACGTGATCAAACATGGCAGCGCCCACGGGAGCGCCGCGAAAAGGGTCAATATGAGATGTGTTAGGTGCTATTTATAGATGCTACTACGAAGTGTTAGATAATACTACGAGATACTAGCACTCTGGGAACGACGTCGAAAACTTGACAGCAGATAGCGACGGCAGAAAAAAAAAAAGAAAAAAAAACTTGCATCAGCGCATTCACGTTATCACCCAAGATATGGCCATACCTATACGCTGACAAACTTGCGCCACAGAGGTGACGGCAGTTGTGCGAGGACCTCAACGATCACCACACGTCCAAGGTTTGGCAGCTTTTCCGATTCTGATTGGTCAGTCAAAACAGCGCTACGCACTTCAACGGTACCAACTGCAGAATGGTTGTTCCACTGATGAACTCATTCAAGAGCTCCGTGACACGTTCAGTCCTTAGTTTGACACACCACCACTTCCACCGGCGCAACCATGGCTGTACAAACAAGGCCGGAGGGGATGGACTCGCCATTTACTATGCAAGAGCTTCAGTCAGCGCTCACGCAGTTCCAGCGCAATTCTACCCCTGGGCCAGTCATTTACGCGATGCTTCATAACCTCCCTGCGATTCGTCAAGAACACTTACTTTACTTGATCAGCGAGGTAGGGGAAATGGCACGTGTGCACAAATCGTGGATAGAAGCCCTTGTCGTTCTACATCAACACCCTGGCAAATCACCCCCCAAGGTGGCCAACCTTCGACCGATATACCTCACTTCCTGTGTGGGAAAAGTTATGGAGAAAATGGCGCTTAATAGGCTCGAATGGCATCTCACTAACCATAGCAGAAGGGAAACCAAGGGGCTTGATTTTGTTATTCATGACCGTATAAAGCCAACAGACAATGATATCGGGGAAATCATCGGGAGAATTAGCTGCAGTTGAAATTGAAATGAAGAAAAAAAAAAAAAACGGGCAAGTTTGCACTCGGTCGTGCAAAGCTTAGGTACAGCGAAACTGTCGATCCTCAAGTCTTACTGGCTGCTACTGCTAGGTATTAACTTGGTTCCTGCTAGGTGTTAACTTGGTTTAACTTAACTACGGATGTAGAATAGTATTCTCGAGCGATCATTTTCGGAGGTACCTTCCCTTTCGAGACATTTCGCGTGACTAGCGCTGGACGCGTCGGCGCCTACGAGCGACAGCGTTCCTGGCATGCCACAAACGCAGGCAGGCTAACCAAGGTTGGCGCAGTGCCAAGAACGCTGTTGCTTGCGACGCCGAACGCGTTGGAGGCTAGCCACTCGATATCAATCGGCCAGTTTCGCTGTGTCAAGCCCAGGGGCGGATCCAGGTTTTTTCTGAGGGGGGGGGGGGGGGGGTCAGCTTCTGTCAATGATGATGATGATGATAGTAGGCCTTCTCATTTACCGAAATTCAAAGTTTCTGCTCAAGATAAACCCGCGTTTTATAGGGCTAGAGCAACACCTGTAGCCCGCCGTGGTGGCTCATTCAGCTCAGGCGTTGCGCTGCTGAGCACGAGATCGCGCGATCGAATCCCGGCCGCGGCGGCCGCATTTCGATGGAGGCGAAATGCAAAAACGCCCGTGTGCCTGCGTTGTAGTGCACGTTAAAGAACCCTGCAGGGGGTCAAAATTAATCCAGAGTCGTCCACTACGGCGTGCCTCATAATCAGAACTGCCTTTGTCACGTAAAACCCCAGAAAGAGGAAGAAGCCCTATAGCGAAGCCAGGTATCGGTTTCTCCGAGCTTATAGGAAAAGCACGTTACCCAATACAGCCATGTGCTTGGCGGCTGTGCCTGGTAATACAGGGTGTTCAAAACTAAGCTTTATGGTTTTCTTAAAATTAGGCACTGGGAGGCACGCGAAGACCACCTGTGCAATTAAGTTATGTGGCCAGGGGGGCACAAAGTGAGATGATAATTATCGCTGTGAGCAGCCCAATTAACTAAAATTGAACAATTATTTTTTGTCGACTGAAGTAAGTGGGTATGTTTGTATTGAAAACTTAGAGGCAGTCGTGTTTCTACACAGTATCAGTCGGAAGAATTATTCTAGCGTGTTCGTGCTCCGAGACATCCGACTCCAAATTTCAATTGTGGTACTGCGCAGAATAATCGAGTCGACGCGAGAGCGGTTTATGCTTTGCGTTGCTGTGGAAGGGAGGCATTTCGAACATTTTTATGGCATTGACATCTTGATGGGTGAAGTGTTGTCATAATATTTGTGCATGACAACACCAAACTTAAAGCGGCAGTATTAAATATTCGTTAGAATAGCTAAAAAGGCTTCTGCTGTTGATGATGCAGTTGTTGCTTTTGATTTCAATAAAACTTACAATACTTGGAAATCAGCAGTCACTTTATTTGCGTAGCCCAAACAAGGACCATGCCCGGTCGTCTAGTCACCATTACGCATGCGCACTGCCCTCCGGCTTCTCCGCTCTCGCCATTTTCTTGGCATGGCAGCTGCCGCCATCTTTACAGGCTGCGCGGTGGCGTGTTACGACAGCGGTTACAGGTTCCTCGATATTTTTTTTTCGCCAGCCGTGAGGGGAAGGGGAGCAGTTATTGTCTTTGCCAATGCCTCCACCGCGTTGTCAGACTTAACGCCGCACCCAACAGCCGCGTCGACATCAGGGAGGAGCTTTGCGCCGTTCCTCGCTCTCTTGCATGCGTAATCATGCGAACGACAATTAAAATTTGGAGTTGGATATCTCGGAGCATAGACATACTAGAAGAATTCTTCCAAGTGAAACTGTGTAGAAACACGACTGCCTCTAACTTTTGAATACAAACATACACACTCACTGCGTCAATAAAAAGTTAATTATTCAATTTTGGTTAATTCGGATGCTGACAGCGATAATTATCTCACTTTGTGTCCCCCTGGCCACACAATTTATTTGCGCAGCTGGTCTCCACGTGCCTCCCAGTGCCTAATTTTAAGAAAACCATAAAGCTTAATTTTGAACACCAGGTATATCTAGCCTGTATTGTTTCTTAAAATAAAATTTGGGATGATCTGTCGCAGGTTCGTTATAAATGCGTAAGCAGGGGTCCGTCTTTGGAGTTCTGTTCGGACACCTTGATTTCCTTAAGAAGATTCTTTGTGTTCGGCTGAGACACCTTAGTTTGCATTGGAGGACTGCGCTCCAACGCGGCAACAACTACGCTGGTTGTTTACGATATGCGAATTACCGCGTATGAAGACTCACGACGCCACCTACAAGAAGAACGATGTGGCATAGTAGCCGAGAGCGCGAGCCAGCGTCTTCATGTTTTGTTTCCCACGCGACGTCATCCTTTTACACAAGGCGCGCATCTGCTCCCGCTTCTCTAACCACGCGACGCCATCCTAGGCCCGCGCGCTGGCGTTGGCCGCTGACGTCATGCTTCCCCACTTCGCAGCCGCGGCTCGAGGCTTCGCCCCGCTCCGCGAGAACGCCCACTCAGATAAACGGATCCAGCGGCTTTGAGCCTCCTATGCTTAATGTACGACAATAAAACTGCGAAGTTACAATGAAAAACTTGTAGCGTACGAACGGTACTGTGCTCGTACTGGATATTTTCAATGTGTAACTGTGATCACAATGAGTGCTACAGTTAAAAATAAGTTGCCTATGCGTAGCTCTTAGTTTAGCTGTTAGTTGTTATTATTTATATATGAACACTTCAGCGCGAGATCTCTTTCATTAAGCAAGTTGGTCGCGGAATTGATGACAGCCAATGAGGCAACCGATAACACCCCAATGGGGAACTCAGTTGATCAGGCGCGAAGGCGCTCGCGCGGACATCCAGGCGCCAGGAGGTCCAAGCTATTCATGAGAAAAAGTAACTACGGCAACTTCGCGACACCACACCCCTACGGAGTACAACTAAGCTTGTGAGTGAGCTAGCTTTACTTCTACATGGCTGATACCACTGGTACTCACGAAAAATAATTTTGCAGAATGCTGGTGGCCATACTTTTTTGTGACAGGGCCATCCCCCTGTCAGCGAGTGGGCTATGCGTATGCAGAAATCTGAGGGGGGGGGGGGTCAGGACATCCGGACATCCCCCCTGGATCCGCGCCTGGTCAAGCCATAGAGGCTATGGTCAAGCTTTGCGCAGCCTCGTGCAAGCTTTCGCCTTTTTTTTCCCCTGGCTCAGCGCGCCGCGGAGAAGAGAGGCGGGGGTTGGGAAGGGAGTTGGCGAAGAGGAGACCGCGTGCGCATGCGCCGCGCCCCCCTCCTCCGCCCTCCTGGTTATCATGGCTACGGCGCGGCAGTTTCTTGACACGAACCACAAATTCCGGCTGGCTTAAACAGCTTCGCTCTTAATAAAGAAAAAATGTCACAATTTCGCCCTAAGGGCGAAGCAATGAATTCGATAGCAACACAGCAATGTCATACGAAGTAAGGTGAGTGGCTTTGGTAGCAATATGAATTGTAGTAAACATGAGCTGATTAAGTAAGCAGGTGTGCTGCGGCGTAAGTAGACCGACATGAAGAGAGACTCGATGACCACGAGAAGGCGCGTGTGAAACGGTGGTGTTGATGAGAAGCGCTTCCCGTGGGCAGCGCGTGCGAAGGGACACACCTGTAGCGCTGCACTGCCGATCCGGGCAGCATTACATGTGTAGCGTGCGTTGGAAAATGTGGCCCGACTATTACTAACTGAATGAACAAGCGTGGTGTGAGCGCGCACAAACAAACATGAATAGATCACACTGAATGACTGCAGACAACGACTGTCAAAACGCTGGCAGCAAGCGCATAAGCTGCAGCGGGCGAAGGTACGTGCTGTCTATCGCTTCAACAGAAACTGAGCGGCGAATGCACAGTGCATAAAGGTCAGAGCCGTGTGGAGATAAGAGACGGTGCGGGCGAGCGACGAGCGTGGTTGTTGGCAGAGTAAGGCTACGTTCACACTTGGTATCGAAGCTGTCGGAAGCGGCAAAATCTTGCAAAAATCCGCCCGCCTAGGCGGCAAAACAGGCTGCGAGCCAAATCGGTCTCGGGCCGATTTGGCTCGCGTTTGGCTATTCATGTTTGCTTTGTGAGCGCGCACAAACAAACATGAATAGATCACACTGAATGACTGCAGACAACGACTGTCAAAACGCTGGCAGCAAGCGCATAAGCTGCAGCGGGTGAAGGTACGTGCGGTCTATCGCTTCAACAGAAACTGAGCGGCGAATGCACAGTGCATAAAGGTCAGAGCCGTGTGGAGATAAGAGACGGTGCGGGCCAGCGACGAGCGCGGTTGTTGGCAGAGTAAGGCTACGTTCACACTTGGTATCGAAGCTGTCGGAAGCGGCAAAATCTTGCAAAAATCCGCCCGCCTAGGCGGCAAAACAGGCTGCGAGCCAAATCGGTCTCGGGCCGATTTGGCTCGCGTTTGGCTATTCATGTTTGTTTGTGAGCGCGCACAAACAAACATGAATAGATCACACTGAATGACTGCAGACAACGACTGTCAAAACGCTGGCAGCAAGCGCATAAGCTGCAGCGGGTGAAGGTACGTGCGGTCTATCGCTTCAACAGAAACTGAGCGGCGAATGCACAGTGCATAAAGGTCAGAGCCGTGTGGAGATAAGAGACGGTGCGGGCCAGCGACGAGCGCGGTTGTTGGCAGAGTAAGGCTACGTTCACACTTGGTATCGAAGCTGTCGGAAGCGGCAAAATCTTGCAAAAATCCGCCCGCCTAGGCGGCAAAACAGGCTGCGAGCCAAATCGGTCTTGGGCCGATTTTTTCGCCATGGCGAAGCGGAAACGCGGCGGAAAGTCGTTCTGCTTCACTGGAAGCTACACTAGCATGTAAAAAACCGGTCGTAAAATTGAACATGGCACCAAAAGTGTAGGCTGTAATGCTGATCGACGCGATCAAGAACCAGCCCTTGCTCTACGACAAGAGTGGCACTAAAACGTATTGTCAGCAATACTCGCGATAGTATTCAACGTCGCGCGACGGGAGGTGCGGCAACGAAACCTTGGCGTGACCCAACTTCTCGCGCTTTTGCAAAGCCAGGCGAACCCACCACCGCCGTTTCCGAGGTGTCCGCGTCTTCCGTTTATTCATTGTCCATTTCTAGAAAACAAGTAGGTAGAAGTATAAAAGCCATTTCTTCTTCCACTTCCACGGCAGACAATAGTTAGGCAGGTTCCTCGTTGGCGCTCCATAATTCTCCTCGCACGTGTACGGTATGTTGCAGAAGTGGCGGGGTACTTTTCTTGTCGCGACGATAGATTGGGAGCGTAGGTCTCACGTAGGACGCGCAGGCTTTGGCAAGCCCCAACACAAGAGCCAGCCCGGGTTTTAGCTGTGGTGTTCCCGTTGCCCCTTTGGTGTCCTGGAGGCGCCGACAATACGAAATGATGAAATGTTATTACAACTTGTAAATAAAAGCTATTAAAGAAATATTATCACGCCTAGGCACCAACCTTTGACTGAGCGCTACCGCGCCCGTGTGAGGAGAATTACGGAACGCCAACGAGGAATTTACCGAAGGTCATAGATGACACGCGAAGTTGCGTAAAATGATCACTTTTGATGACGGTACGTGGGTCAAAGAATGAACATACCGCTCGAAATAATGCGATAATGAACGCCATCACGCCGACAAACGTACGCAGACGAGATGGATCTGGACGAAAACGGCAGCGGCGGCCGCGGCGGTAGCAAAACAAATGTGAACTTGGACAGGCGCGGAAAAAATTTTCCGGCCGCTTTGGCCTTTGCGCCCGCTTTGGCCTTTGCGCCCGCTTTGGCCTTTCCGCCAGCTTGCCGCTTCCCAAGTGTGAACGTAGGCTAATAGTGCGCCCCCCTCCCGCCCCCCCCTGCTCCCTCCGGCGCTGGCTTCCCGCTTCCTTGCTTGCGCGTGGGAGATTGAGTGCGTTCGCTCTCCGTGATAGCGCGCGTCCCCGCACGCTTCCGCTCGGGCATACGGCGCGCGGCGAAGATTTTATCTATACGGAACCTCACGGCGACGGCGACGGCAGAAATCCGGTTGAAGTGTCCATATAATTGCTATCGCAATAAAAGGGAAATTGAAGTGGGCGGAAGGATATAACGTGCCGCCGGTGGGAGACGAATCCAGAAACTCCGCATTACGCGTGCGTTGCACTACCAGTTGTGATACAGTGACAGCTGTCAATCCGTCCACTATCTAGGGTATTTATGTTTACTAGAGCTAGCCCTGGGAGTGTTAACTAGAGTGTACTAGATAATGGTCGAGTGGGCCGAACGGCGCTATCCCGCTGAGGCGCCGCATGTGGAAAAAATGTGGTTGATCCCTCTTATATAGGAATCGGTATAGAACACGAAAGTGAAACGTGTCTTCACAGAAGTAGTGTAATGTTTATTGCACATTGATATATAATGTCTATTGGTGTTTTGTGGCTAAAGCGCCCTTAGGCGTTGATGCACCCACGCTGACGCCTGGTGGCACGTCTCCTCCATCACGACTACCAACGTCGATGACCATGAGCAACCGTCGTGCATATGGAAGCTGCACTACGCTGCACACGCTAGCACAACGCGAAAGACGAAGCACGTAACTGACACACTAATACAACGCGCAAGACAAAGCACGTAACTGAATCGTCACCGAGTCAAATCAGCGCGTACAGCGCGTCGTAATTGCAGCCTCCGCGATCAACTTCAGAAACATTTTCAGAGCTAATTGCGGAGGCCACGCTCCGCTGTGCTGAGTACGGTGAACGCCACCTAGTAGTGCTTCTGCGAGAACGCGTTGGTAGTGCTTCTTGATGCCAGCGTCCCTTCGAATGCTGGCATCGAGGCGTCGTAGTGCTGAGACCACCGAAGCGTTCACTGTCGGTGCGCGTTAGTGTCATAATGCAGTACTTCTCTTTTCTGCTCGTAGGCGGCGGCACCGCCCCGAGCAAGAGCGCGGGTACACGGAGGAGTGTTAGATATATAAGGCGCGTCTGTGTAGCTCTCTGCAAATGCGTTTGTGGCGCAATGGGTTAAACGCTCGGCGATCTATCGTCGCGGACCGAGAGGTCGTGGGTTCGATTTCCAAATTTTGCATGTTTGTGGAACTTTTTCTTCTGGTTTCTTTCTTTGTATTATGTTCTATGACGTATTTCCGTGACGGAATACGTCATACTTCACTGACGTATTTCCGTGACGGAAATACGTCAGTGAAGTCTTGGTGGACCCCGGCATAAAACACTTTCGTGTTAAAAAAAAACGCGACTTTGTTCATTGTGGTTAATACGCCCTTAGTTACCGTAGTAAAGTGCAGAAAATACGCAAATCGGCAAGCGTTCTTACAGATATATCTTGTCAAAAACTGCTTTCGACGCTGCTCTATAGTGAGCCGTCCTTCTTATATTCTTCTTCTTCCTTCATTCTTATATAGTGAGCTGTCCTTCGGGCCTCGGCGCACGTTAGTAGCATACTATTTTTATGACTTTCAGACAAGTTTTCCCCAAGTTATCTTGCGTCATATGAGCGTTGTGGCCGACGTGAATATTCATACCCAGAAACCTTTGCACTGTCTACCACGTCCGTGTGCCTTGGCGACCAGGAAAAATAGAAACACATATTTAAGGACCTAGAAAAAGCGCCGCATGCCTTGAATAAGCAAGATTCGAGCAAATATTTTAGTGCAAACGCTTTGCTGAACGATGCATGCAGTTCAGACATACAAAATCCCGAGGGCGCTTCTGTCACTATATGCGTTGCGCGAAGTTACATGTATCCACGTGAAGAAGTTCACGGTGCTTTACCAACACCACCTAGACTTTTAAAAGTCTAGATGGTGTTGGCTTTACCCGCACATGTGTGTGAACCAGCGTGGCCTCTTCGGATTTTTTTTTTTTAGATGATCGCACGTCAAAAGCATCTAGCAATCATGGTCGCTCAGCGTTAAGCTCAGGTTCACGATCACCCAAGGTGGTTTAAAATGCGCGAACCACACCAATGTTGCTAGGTTTGACCGTACTGCACGAGAAAATTAAACCGACAAAAACAATGCACCCTACTTGCGATTCCAGCGGAGGTAACGGAGAGACGGAGACGTGGGCACATGGCAGGAGTCATGAGCTAGTCTACGTTGGTGGCGCCATCTCTTGGTGGAAACGACCAATAGGGAGAGGGAAAAGCGACGGCCGATCGAGCGCCGTTTGACATGCACAGAGTTATCGAGGAGGCTATGACTTAACAAAACCACCACTTTGACAAGCCTAAACAGTTACTGGAAGAAAGTTTATACAAGCAACTATTCCATAGGTTCCATATATGCGCCGGGTAAAAACGCAAGACACCCTAATAATAAATAAAGTTACCATCCGTGATCATCACATTTACCAGCGAATATAGGTAATATCGGTATATTGCGCACCGTTCATTGTAGCAGATTCTAAACTCGGTTCTTAACAGAAAGGAGATGAGAGTGGCTCGGTAAATGGTTATGGATGAACTCGGTGGCATCCTCACGTGAAAATGTTACTCGTTTAACAGCTTTGGCCAACTGGTTAGGCGAATCTACTGAAGATCCTCTGGTGGTGGACGAGATCGTTCAGGACGAGACTCGGTGCTCGAGCAGGGAGCCGTCGTCTCATCTGCATGGTCCCGCAGCTGACGACGTGAACTTGAGGAAGTTGCGGCCCTCTCATTGCTCTTTCTGGGTGACATCCTTCCGGGTTGTTTGGCACGAGCTACTCGTACTTCTTGCTTGCTGCCGCGAAGCTGTCGCGACGGTGAGCCCGCTAGAGGCGGTGTCGTGCCTGCCGCCGACTGCTTAGAAGACGACCTCTCTTTTGTCCCGTTCTTTTGACGGAGGGCACCCGAAGACGACGTCCCTGCCGCGCTGCGCTGTTTTTGGGGAAAAGCTTTGCGGGGTGCTCTGCTCCTTTGTCGGTGCGGCATCCCGTCAGCGTCTGGATGCTTCGGGTGTCCTGCTGGAGGGACGCCACGCTGATCTTGTCTTCCGTGTCGGCCGACGCTACCCATTCTTTCGTCTTCGAGGGCTTTGCAGGTTTCCGCAGACGGTCGTGAACGTGAGCGTTCTTCAGGACGACACGTGATCTGACGCTGATGGACAGGGTTCGCCGGACAAGGTCGGCAGCCTAGGCAACTGGCGATCCCGCGTAGGACCGACGAACAGCAACAGTGGGTTCCCTGCTGGGGAAACTGACAAAATTGACTCGGGTAGCTGCTCGGCATCCAACTGTGGCATGCACTCGGGAAACTACACGTCGAATGAACGGCCGTTGGAAAGCGCACCAGGGGCGGCATGGCCAGCGGTAACATCTGGCCTCCTTGAAGCATGGCTTTATGAATAACACATGGTTCAGCATTGACGGGGAATCGATTCATGAAGCTCGAAGCTGCAGCGCCGTAGTGTTGGAAGCTTGCGTTTTCACGCACCGCCGGTGTTGAAGCCGCGGATGTGCCCATCAGAGTGTCATCGGCGGGTACAGACACGCAAGGCTCGCTGGAGCACGTTTCGGCCGCGTTCGTTCGACAATACCGAAATACTGGATTAACGCTGGTGCTCTGTGCGGCACCCTGGCTACCAGGCCACATATTTGGCGGGGGCTGGGCTTGCCCCTGTGCGGTTGTTTCAGCCACCTGGAATGCGTATCGCGTGGGTGGTGCTTCTACGTCGACGCGGCTGGGAAAATTCCACGAGGAAGAGACAGCACCCTGCCCTTTCGTGCCATCCATGGAAAGCTGCCAAGACGTTTGCGAGTCGTCAAAGGCACTTGACTGCCGTGGAAGTCTACGCTCGTACTCAGGCGTGTCGATTAAGTTGTAACGCTCTATTACCGTTGTGTCACGTCCTACTCGGTTAGCTTGCTCACCTTCAGAGTCGTTGCTGCTAGCTTCGACGAGCTCTTCTCTCACTTCTTTGTAATACTCTTCAATGTTGGCATCGTCGTTGCTTTTCAAGTACCGCGGATCTCGCGTCTCGACCGCACCAACATAATCTGTTCCTCTTGTCGTGGGCAAATAAGAACAAAGTCTGTTCACGTCTTCCAGCGACTCGGACGTTATTGGTCCTTCAGCTATAGCTGGGTCTGTTGAGTAGGCCGGTCGAGGTTCAAAGGTGCTTCTAGCGTATTTCGACTTCCCACTTTTCCGCGGGCGCCGTGTTAACACATTCGCTGGACGGGAAAACGTGAATGCGTCTTCACTTAAGAAATCGCTGCTGAACGATGACGGGTCGTCCGTGCTGTCGTCTTTGGTTGAAATGGTCTCTTCGTAAAAACGCTCCGAAATTGTGGCCTTGGGCGCGCGGAGCTCCGTAGTCACGACGGTCGTGTCTGACATTGCGATACGTGGCTTCGGTCGTCTTGTTGCTGGGCTCGACTTTTCCTGGGTAGTTTTTTTGTCGGCCCATTTAGAAGAACGCTGCGCGCGACTGCCTTTGGCGAGTCGCGGTGTTAAAATGACGTCTCCCGTCTGAGTGGCCTTGGTGCTCGTTTGGACGCTCTTGGCAGCGGTCGCTTCAGAGCTGACGAGGCCCGTCATCGAAGCAGGCGGAGTGTTTGTCGAAGCGTCGACCAGTTTCACCCGATCACGTTTCCGTCCGGCCTGCGGCAGGGTCGAACGGCGGGTCCTGCGCTCAGTCGGCGATCCGTCGTCTTCCTCGCTGTCGTCGTCGTCATCGGAAGTCTTCGCTTCGGCAGCCACGTTCTCCGTTTCCGAGTCTTCAGAGTCGGGAGGTGCGATGGATTTCCTTCTGGAGCGGCGACCCTGCTTGCGTCTTCGACGCCTTCTTTCCTGACGAGCCTTCTCGCGGTTGGTCAATTCACCATTCAACGTAGCGTCTTTAACGGCCGCACCGATGGGGCTAGAAACTACCTGAGCTGTGCCCTCCTTTGGTTCTTGAGTTTCTGAGTCAGAAGAGACTGCTTCGATGAAGACCTTCTTGTTGATGGGGTTAGTGACTGCCGGGACAGCGGTCTTTTCGATGCTCGGTTTCTTCGGTTCGGCTTCGCTGATGGAACTTTTCTTCGAATCTGCTGGTGTGCTCGGTCGTGCAGAGACCTTCAGTTCGGTGGTCTTCGACGGCGGGATCTGGCTCCCTCCGCGACTCTTCTTCTCTTTCTTGGACATTGGCGACAGCGGTGCTTGGACGTGAGATAAAGAATCGCTACTCGGTGGCTTGGATATCTCGCGAACGAGGCGACTGCACGAACTACAGCAGCAATGGCGACGCCTTCTTCTTCGTTATCTTCTTCTTTGCGCCATACGACATAGAGCACACCGAAGGCGGTGTATTGGCCACAAAATAATTTCCAAACAAATACTGTTCAGCTTTACTTGAAAAGAAGAACAAAAAAAAAGAACGTAGATCATATAATGTGCCTATGGCATCATATATATATATATATATATATATATGTGTGTGTAACGGCGTTAGATCACTATTCGATCATTACGGCATTGTTGCAGCTATTGTTTCCTCTGCACAAGTGACAGATACCCAGCGTGGTGGATTAGTCAAGAATTGGGCGGTTTCCATATTGTGCGCAAAACAACTTTAAAAGGCACACTTTGCCACATGTACACTGATCCATTGGGGAAATACAACTTATTGAACAGTGAGACTATCTTCATCGAGGTGGAGTGAATCGAAAAGCGTCCAAAAATAAATTATTGTACTTTCTGTACAAATGCACAGAAATGTAATCCTGGGACGCGGCACCTATATACATAGCCTCGTTAACGTAACAAATAGGTGACGTAACTGGTAGTCCGTACGTTGAGCAGAATTTGCGGCTGCTGGGAAATAGAAGGCGGTGGAGGGCAGCCCATGGAGGAAGGCAAAAACTGAAAGGCCCTACCCAGTCCGCGCGCTAGGAGAAAAGTGCGGAGGAAATCACGTGGTATTTTTCTCTGTAGCTGCCACGTTGTACCGTGGAACAATGGCGGCGTTGTTACGGTGATGTGTGCTCATGCGTGTGTGCTGTTCCGTAGATCTCGCAGTGTGCCAAAGGCGTCGTGTGTGCAGGTTTGAGTTAGTCTCTCTTTTTTTTTTTGTGCGCCACTGTGTTAGCTAGACCCGATTTTATTTTAAGATCTCCTTGGCTAGACCGCGCTTTCCCGGCTGTTGTTGTGTCCAGGTGGGACATGGACGAAGTAGAAAGTGTGAAAACAGCGGGCGTGCAACGCTGCACACCGCGGACGAACGATCTGGAAGTACTATTTCTGTCGTCTTCGGCGGATTCATGCTAACGTGGCGTAGCTGTAATTACACGTGCGTTTCGTTCCCCGAGCTGCAATTAGCGAAATGTATAATCCCTATTTTAATTATGTTGTCGAGTTTTGGGGGGATTTTCATTTTCGCGCTGCCATCATGTTGATTCCGTAGCGTTTATAGGAAGTACGAAAGTGAGATGAATGTTCTATAAATGCGTCGCTGCTTCATGTTGTACTTCGAATTTGAGACTTTGAACCGATCTTGCGCTTGCATCTTTTTGCATAAAAAATGCTACCATATTTTGTTGAGTGCACTAGTCTTCGTTCGACGGGCATGATTTGATTAATGTTATTTTGTTACTGTATAATTCTACAAGAGCTAGCGATACTGCCGTGCTTTCTTTCTTCTTCAAGTTTTAGACTGATATTCTGTGTACAATTAAGTAACTTTTCGCGTCATTATTACGTCTCACAGGAATTGTAGAACAATGTTTATTTGAATGAAATTGCGTGAACTTCATTTATTGGGAAAAAATAAAATAATCTTGATAACTGCGCACTGTATGTCTGTTATGTAATAATCTCGTACTACACCCAGCGCAATTACCCGTTTAAAATTGCACCTATTAGGGCACCAAGATAGTACTCACTCATTCTAACAATGGGATTGTGTTGACTTTCCCCATAATACGCGTTGAGAACCAATCTTGGTTATTTAGAGGCTTAGCGCAGTAAATTACGGAGATACCGGAAGCGTGGTCGCCCGTAAAGTTTTAATTCCCAGAATTCTTTACGAGCGCGAAAACCGATTAGAACAAATGAGTGGGATGACTGTTAACAAAAATTAAACAGTATTTATATTATGGTGGGAGTTGTGTGATACAACAAAAATGTGACGACCCCACTCCCACCCCTTTCCAGTCTCATTTGGAGCAATCGTCCCCCACCCGCTCCTAAAGGCTGCAACGTGCTCTATGTAAAATTTACGCAGTGCATGGACAAGGTACGACATTGTAGAGAAAAAAAAAGTAAGCATGCCATCCGCAGAACACACACACACACACACACACACACACACACACACACACACACACACACACACACACACACACACACACACACACACACACACACACACACACACACACACACACACACACACACACACACACACACACACACACGCACGCACGCACGCACGCACATGCACAAACATACTCTTTCTCACTCAAGCACATACACACATACACTGCGGCCTTCTGCACAGAGCGAACCAATCAAAAAAAAAAAAAAGCTGTACCATATACAGAGCACCACATTATGTGCGCACACGCACACAGGAACCAACAGTAAAGTGAGCAGAGCACGGCCGCAAACAGCTCACGGGTATACACAAGGCCACCTATAGACGAAAGAACTGCGCCGCCCATTGGCGCTTTCTTTGTCGACGGCGTGGGAACGTCCGGCCGCTAACGCCACAAGCGGCCGTCGTAACTGTTCCCAGATCAACGGGCTCGGAATACGACGTCACGCTGGCGGGACACGAGGTTTCCATTAGCGCTCTCGGCGCGACCGCTGAAAGCGGAGACGCGACATCGCGAACGCCGTTGAGATGCTCGGCACTTGCTCTTTCTTTTGCCAACGGGTGCTCTGGTCTTCCTCGCAGCCAGCCAGGCAGGAACGCGCGACGTCACTCGTGGCCACTGCGAGCAGCCTCGCAGTCCCGTCTGCCGCGGAGCGTCTCATTCGCGCGCACTTTATGTGTGAGCGAATATCCTAAATTTCAAACGCGAATCGCGTAGGTTTCGTCGTAGGGTTTCGCACTATACAAGGGCGGTGTTGTAATCTGGCGCCACCGTGTTTCTTAAACGGCGTAGTGACGTCGTGAAAATGTCGGCATATAAATGGTGCGGCTTGACTATAGGATGTGGCTTGGCCTACTCGGATATGAAAGGGGAAAAATAAACAGAAAAAAAAATGTATGGCAATTTCAGTGAAATATGGTTTCTGTTTTCTTCGGTTTTCTTACATTTACTGTAGTTTCGGTGAAATTTTCTGTTGACGGTATTTTCCTGTCACTTTGCAGGAAATTTTCACAGTTCACTCCCTTATGAGAGTCACTTTTACTCCCATCCTGTAGGAAAGAATCAAGTGCCGCGATGGAGCTGCAACAGAATATACTAGTACTATAGATATGAACACCGCATAGAACCAGGACTCCCATAGAAAGTATACGAGTATGTGAAGCGACAAGACACCCGGCAATGCGCAACGCATAAAAGGATCAACTCTACCGGGGTACAGGGTATCCCAGCTATCATGTAGCGAGCTTTAAAAAGAAAACACAAAACAAGAAAAGAACGAATCATTCTGCGTAAATATAGCAAGTGCATGTTGTTCGAGTCGTGTTGATAAACCGCATGATAATTTTCCTATCCCCTCACATTCAATTTTAAGTAAAATCAATTATTTAACTGTTTAATTGTTCTAATTTGTCACGATGTCACTTAGGCAGTTGTAGATAATTCCAAGACACGCCAAAATGAGGTTTTTCCAGCAAGTTATACATCGCGTGTTTTTTTTTTTGAGCAAATAGAGAAATCCCGCTTAATATGAAAACTATCATGTTACTGCACAGCCGTGCGCATGGAATAGCAGCGCAGTCAAATAGTCTCTGTGGGAAAGCATAGAAGCATTGTAACCCTCATGGTCACAATGCCGTTGTAGTATGTAGTACTTATTGCTCACCATTATTAGCTATGTGTTTCAATTTTCTGCTGTCGTTAACGCAATACTTCACAAAATGTAGTTAGAAAAGAAAAATGTCGTGGTAATGGAAGGCATATATATCAATCTTCTAGATAGTGAAAACCCTATCTCTGTTGAGTACACGAACTGCTTTTGAGGGTTTGGGTACGAATCCTCAATTAAGAGTTCGACTAGATGCGTGTCCGGCCACCCGGCCACAATAACCGCTCACATCTTATCTAACTTCTTGCCCGCTAATTGCGGCGTTTGGAAGACGGAGGTTACCGACCGTTACCCCATATTTTCCTGCATTGATTTTCATATGCCCAGTGCGAACCATATGTTCGTAACAAATGTGTTTAACAAATCGGAATTCGTCCATCGTATAGCTCAGCTGGACTGGTCATACGTATTGTCGTCAGCAGATCCAGATGCAGCGTTCTATTATTTTTCAACCTTGATAAAAAGCTGTCTAGACTTTTCCACGACCATAATGAAATGCCAGAAAAGGTTTCCGGCTTCCCATAACCCATGGTTAACAACGAGCTTATTGACATGCATCCGTAGAAAAAAAAAACGACAACTTGTACAAAGAAAAACAAAACTAAACTGAACAACGCCCGTTTAACATCGCGCTCAAGTCTCGTTACAAAAACTACAGCAACACACTCACCAAGCTGCTAAAGCAGGCTAAAAGAGCTCACTTTGACAATAAAAGTGTTCAGGCTGAATGGCACTAAGCAATAGTGGAAGATAACTCTTTCTTGAACAGATTAAGTCATGAAACGCCTATTACCGAATTATGCTCAGGCGATCTGTCCCATACCACATCTAGAGACGTTGCAAACACTTTTAACAACTTTTTTGTTCCAGTATCTCAACTACAGCTCCAACACGAGAACCGAGTTTAGAAAGATGCCCTCAATAATTAAGGCGAAAGCCTAGGCGTCTATGTTGGCGGTGCCCTTGGCGTGCCCTTGGCGAAACTGCGCCGTGACGCAAAATGGCCGACGCCGCAAAAATGCTCGGATTGACGTCACATTTCTCAGGTACATTCCTGAGCAACCTGAACGACAAATCAATAGAGTACCTGAGCGAGATTGTAAACTAGGCGTGGAGCAGCGGCAAAGTTCCGGGAATGCGGAAGAGGGCCACCACCGTCCTCATTCCGAAACCCGGCAAGCCGCACAGTCTTGACAATCTCAGGCCCATCTCGCTCACTTCGTGTGTGGGCAAGGTGGCCGAGCACGCAATCCACAACAGGGTCTCCCGGTACTTGGAAGACAAGGACATCTTTCCCCACAACATGATAGGCTTCAGAGCGGGTCTTTCGACGCAAGACGCCATGAAGCTGATCAAGAATAAGGTTATCGATCACAACACGAGAGACGCGAGAGCCATACTTGGGCTGGACTTGGAGAAGGCCTTCGACAAAATCCTCCATTCCTTTCTTTTGGGCACGATCTTGAGCCTGGAATTGGGCAAGCACTTTCACGACTACTCGAGATCTTCCCTGGCGGACAGAGAAGCCATCCTCAAAGTGGGAGACCTTGCGTCAGACTTGGCTAGGCTCGGTTCTAGAGGGACGCCACAGGGGTCAGTCATATCCCCGACCCTCTTTAACCCTGCTATGATCGGTCTATCGAGAAAACTCTCCGAGGTCTACGGCATTAACACACTATTTATGCAGACGACGACACCATATGGTGCACCGGTGACAGCGACGGACGCTTAGAGGCTGCGCTTCAAGAGGCCATCGTGGTCACAGAAAACTACGTGAGACCGTCCGAGCATTCGGCAAGGGTACCGTCTCGAAACCGGCCTTGCGGATCCTACGGGCAAGGAAATCAAGCAACACACAATCGTCTGGTTCCCCGCTCACATGGGACAGATCGAGGGCGCCCCGTCCAACCTCAACGAGTCGGCCCACAGAGCTGCGCGAGGAGTCGTCGACCGTGTAGCTACCGTATGGCGCGGCGCTGAGGTGCCGGACAACAGCTAGGGATCCCCCTGCCTTGTACAACGAACTCACTAAGTACTTTTATCTGGGGAGGCGGAAGTATCCGCCACCGCACAGTAAACTGAACAGTCCTCAGGCATTGACACTCTGACTCTTGCAGATTGGGGCATACCCTAGCCCCGCACTCTTACTCAGGATCTGTCCCGAAATTCAAACGTCGAACACTTGCGCGCTTTGCTCAGACTTTGCCAACTTACAACGCATGCTTTGGCTGTGCCCCACGTTACGGGGTGACAAAGACGTTACGTCGTCCAAGTGGGAGGCTGCTCTACGCAGTCCGGATTTTGAAGCACAACTATGGGCTGTCCAAAGGGGCCGCGACGTGGCGGAGAGGCTAGGCCTTTCTGTCCCGACGTGGGAGCGGCCCGCTACGTGCTAGTGCACGTTCCGAAGGACCTCAATAAAGTTTTTCCATTCCATTCCGTTCCTGTAAACAGAGTAAATTAGCGGCTTTGAACAGGAGATTCGGGACATTTCAGTCTGGGTGGGAATCGAACCCGGGCCTCCGGGGCGCGAGACGAGCACGCTTCCCTAAAGCCATGACTGTTTTTTTTACATGGTATTTATTGCATCATGTATATGCGAGAAACGTACTATACGTGAGACAGGTGCGAGCATGAGCCAGCACAGTCGTAGTTATGGCCTAAAAAGGACCTATAAATCACGTTGAGCACACCATGCACCACACAAAACAACTACAAGTAGCTTTAAACTTAAAGTGGCAACGACAAGCAACTTATCAAGAGGCGGTACCAGTCCAGTTGAAACTCTGTTAGGTCATACATGTCCTTCAAGTGACCAGTCATTTGAACATAATGAAATTTCGGCGAAACGACAGGTTCCGCGTTTCAGTCCAACATGCGTGTGACGTGTCTTCCCTAAGCTATGTAGTCCAATTAGGAAAAACAACAGATGACACGTCTTCTCCATGAGGTGCAATCAAGTATCGGATGGTGTGCTGATTCTGGTGGCTTTCATCCCAATATTCTGATCGAACGACCTTATTTTTGGGGTTTTATGTATGAAGTGTATTTCTCTGTGCAATTCCTCTTGGTTTGGTTTTCTACTGAGTATCTCAACACAGCGTCCAGAAAACAACTGTGTAAAGACTTGATATCGATGATTTTCCCACCTCCCCTTTACCGTTCTACATTATCCAATCTGCCAGGGCATGACGTACTTCAGTGAGTCCGCAAGATGCCTTTATCCCCATCTACAAACCCATTTTTCTTTAACTTACACAGTGAAACGTTACCTGTGAAAACTTGGTAGCACACAAAAGGCCTTTTGTATCCACTGTGAATTGTCGCCTTTACAATGTACCCTAGACTATAGAGCATTGCTTCATAAGTTGTAAAGATGCAATGTTATTTTGAGATGTGCTTCAGAGAACTCTTCAGAAAGACTTCATTCTGAAGCCATGGTAGCTCCACGGTTCTGGCTTACTAAAGGTGTGCCTATAGTGCGTGCGTGATTGCACACGTCACGTCGCAGCCATCTCACTGACTAAAGGTGTGGCTTAGTGCGTGCACTAACATGCTGCACTTCATGTACTACATTAAGTGCTCGCATGTGGCGCTCAGGAGGTCGCCTTAGTGCCACACGTATACTTCCCATTGCGGCTTGGTATGTCTTGCAAGACGTCTAACCGCGATTGTAGAACTTAATGCATTACCAATATGTCTTACAAAGAAGTCTAACCCCGATTGTATAACTTAATGTATTACCAAATATGCAGCAGGCTTTCGCCTTCTTGTGTTACAAGAGTGTAACACCTGCCGAACTTTTTTTATGTTTACCCAACAGGCCCGGATGAGATTATTGTAATCATCGAACACCTAAAATTATCGAAGAAAAAAAATCAGTCTTTCTGCGTTAACAGAGACGAAGCCATTTCTTAAATGGGAGAATTTGTATAGTTTCTGTTTTAAGAAATTTCTTTTGCATTATTATAAGTTCTCTTTTTTCAACAGTCATTTTTTGGTAATGACGGCTAAGATAAAATTTTATTGGGTTTACTAAAGTGCTCATAATTGTCGTAATGTAAATAGTTCGCCGGGCCTAACTTTTAATTAGAAAAAAGAACAACAACAAATACAGCATACTATTGCGGCCTAGCAGAATCACAACCCAGCTTCCAACAAGCTGATTCTTTCGAACAGTCGTTGATACAAGCATTTCTTTAATGCTGGCAATTAAAACACACGCTTTAAACATTTTCCTCATATAAACCATTACATATGACCCCCGTTCCCTAGAAGTTTAAATGTGGTGCCATATGATTTGGTCTTCCAATTCAGATGGAAAAGATGAATATAGAGCTCGCGTAAAGCTTTCGAATGCTACAATAAATATTTCATTGCAAAGGTCGTAAATATCCAATGGCCTTTCAACAATGACCGCACATCAGCCGTAGTGTTCCCTCCATTTTCACGAAATGTGAACTTGGTCACGTTTATACAGTTCTCTCAGGACAGTTGACAAACTTTCTACGCGGTTCGTAAGACAGATATATATATATATATATATATATATATATATATATATATATATATATATATATATATATACAGGGTGATCAAAGTAATGTTGACAGGGTTTTTTTTTTTAATTAGGCACTGAGACGCACGGGAAGATCACCTCTAGAGTAGGGTTAGGTTCGCCGTTAGCTTCGTCGCCCGCCCGACAAAGCCTAACGGCGTCGTCGGGCGGGCATTACCAATATGCCTAGGCCTAACGCGCCGCTGCATGAGAAAAATGGCCTCCAATCCTGGCGTGGAGATTGTGGAAGGTATGAAAATTAACCAATTGAGAAGAAGCGGAGTGCTCGGGCTGGATCGAAGTCCTAGGCAGGAAGAGACGAAACATGGCGGCGCCCACGGTGGAGAAAATTGACGGGAACGGCGGCCACCGCACGGCTGCCCCACGAAACATGCTAAAGCGGATCGTGGACGCGTTAAGAATCCCCGGATTACCGAGGGAGCATTTCAAGGCTATTGTCAGACCCCCGGAGAGGGATGGATGTGAAGGCGGATTTAATCCTGTTCAAGCGGGCGCTGGCCACGGCGGCCTCTTTGTCTGCGGAGCAAGTGTATGAGGACACATTCTGCGCCAACAACTTCCAGAACATTCTAGCAGTTGCCACGCCATTCGAGGCAAACGCGCGTGCATACGCCAGGGTCCAGAAGATTCTCTTGGGAGGCAACGCCGTCGACGTGGCTGCGTCAGACGACACGTGCAAAGGGTGGTACGAGGGATTAACACAAACCTCAGCGACTCACATTTGACTGAAATGGTTGTCTACCGTAGAAACTTCGAGGCGCTGGGAGTCGGAAGAATCAAGAAAACGCCCACGATCTTGGTGCTCTTCGAAGGGCAAAAAGTGCCAAAACATGTGTATTGTGAAGGTGTCAGATACCCCTGCACCCTTTACCGCAGGCAGGTGGACAATAGTTATGCATGCGGCGAGCTCGGACAGAGATCCGATTTTTGCCCTAACGGCGAAGGTTAGAAGAAATGTCGGGGATGCGGCATGTCTTTACCACCGGAGGACCACTAATGTGACCCAAAATGCGCCATTTGTGGAGGCGTGCATGAGACGACGGACAGCAGGTGTAGGCAGCGCTTCCAGGTGTCGTACATCGTACGTCAGAGGCTATAGTGCTAGTGGTCGGAGATTTTAATGCCCAACACACGGCCTGGGGGTATGATAGGCAAACGGTAAAGGGGGCTAACCTAGTCAAGGCGGCTGGCGATTTCGCACTCACCCTAGTGTCGGATCCGCCATTTCCCACGAGGATAGGTAATTCGGTCTCGAGGGATACGATGCCAGACCTCAGATTCGTCAGAAATGAGGAGACAACTTGGGCTTATCTGCAGGAAAGTTTACGAAGCGACCACTACATAGTAGCTCTCTCGGTCAAAATGAGGACTGCCCCGTCTAGGATTTACAAATACGTGGACTGGAATCTATTCAGGAAGATACGAGACGCTGACGAACTAGAGTATGATACGTTGAGTGAACTGTTTGCAGAAGTTCGAAAGTATCTAGAGAAGGCCACCAAAGAAATCCCCACGGAGTTAGAGATTCCCGGTATTGATGCTCGCCTGGCGCACCTCCTAGAGGCCAAATGGTCCTTGTTGGAAAGATGGAAAACGCAGAGGCTAAACCGCAGGCTCAGGAAGAAGGTCGCCGAACTTAACCGGAACATAGAAGAGCACTGTGCAGAGCTTAACAGACAGCAATGCAGTGAAGCTTGTTCGGCAGCGGACGGGAGGATGCGCACCGAGGGAAAGTGGACTCTCCTAAAACACTTGCTAGATGACGGTCAAACCAAATGCAACCAGTGATTAGCTATTGATACGCTAATTCGCAAGCAGAAGGAGGAGGGTCATACCGAAGTGCTCCTTCTCCAAGAACTGACTTTTAAATACCTTCCGGTGGGTCCAAGCGAACACAGTAGCTCCCCACAGTGCGAAGGCACGATCGCTCTGGCTCTAGATGCGCAGGATACGCAGGTGCGGCGCAGGTCGGAGCAGACGCATGCTCCGAACGCTCCTTCTTTCGAGAATCGCTGTGCGCGCCAATTTTGGGCTACGACCGCAATACTAATATCCATCGATTCCGCTAGTCACCAGGAGTCCGTGGACATCAAATAATCCAAGTGGGCCAATTTTTTGGGCCTTTATCTGCGAAAAACATTGGCGAGCTTGTGGGACGCCGCTCGGCCCGAGGCCTAGCAGCGAATACGGCCGTGCGACCGCCGTTCAAACCATGGACACGCATTCTCAGGAGCCCGTTATTCGTGGCTACGACCCCGACAGTATGCAAGTCCAAGAAATACAGCTGGCTGCTCCATCATCGGCCAATTTTCCCCCTCATTACGAGGGGGTACTTCGAGAAATGCGTCGCCACCGCACCGGCGTTCGCACACCTCCGATGGCGGGGGCGACGCTCACAACGACAAGCGGTGCTGCAGGGACCATTTCCTACCTTTCTGGTGGTGGCACCAGCAAGAATATAGGCGCACCATGCTACTCGCCTCGCATGTATGCTGACGAGTACGTGGTCATCATCAAACCAAGGGAAACCTGCAACTTAACTCAATACAGAGGCACGGGCAGTATCGGCAACGCCGTATGGGCAGCCATCTCCCAGCGTAGCGACAACGCAGAAGCGGACCGAAACATCGCACATAAATACAGCCTGCACCCGATATGGGAACAGAATCTGGTCGTAGTCGGCACCAAGGAAGAGTGTATGCTGCCCATCCTCCTCGGCTTGGACAAGCTGCGGTTGACCGACAGAACCATCAACGTGCAAGCTTACCTCAAGGCAACGGACAACATGGGCAAGGGCGTAATCCGGCAGGCCAACACATTTACAACGGATTACATCCTGGAGAACACCACCTCGCCACATAACCAAATCATCGGGGCCCGGAGGCTTGGCTCCACAAACGTAGTGGCGCCCACATTTGAGCACAGCAATCTCCCAAGGTGCGTCTTCTTCCTCAACGAAGCCACCCTAGTGCAAAAATACAGGAAAACCAACGCAATTTGTGCTACGTGCGGGAAGCCTGGACACTGTACGGACGTGTGCCCCGCGCCCGTGCCAGAGAACGAACGGTGCGCGCTATGCGGCAAAACTGGAGTGGACGCGTCGCAACCACACGAGTGCCACCCGAGATGTGTGCTCTGTGGCGGCCCGCACGTTTCCGGCTCTCGCGACTGCCCGCGCAGATATCGCCAACCAGCCCCTTCCAAGCCCGCAAACCCACCGGCCGGCCAAACACGCGGACGAAGCCGGACACCGACTCGCCACCACAACGGACAGAGAGACATCACCAGCGTGGCCGGCAAAGAAACCCGCGAGAGATCGACCTCCCGGTCCCGCTCTGGGAATCGGGCGGGCTCCCCATCCTGATCACGGTCCAGGGGGCGCCAGTCACGGTCACGGTCCAGTGGGCGCCGACCAGCTCAGCAGCACACCCGGCAGGGCCAGACGACATCCACGCCACCGGTACTCAAGTTAACGGGACCTCAGGTGAGCTGGGAATCAGTGGTCGCCTCCCCTCGCACTCAAAATAGCTCTCGCAATACCGAATCGCCAATAATCGCACAGCTTCAAAGCACTATTGAGCAGCAAAATCGAACGCTAGCCCAATTGCAACAGCCAGTCACACAACAGCAGCAGGAAATTTCCCGCCTTCGACAGGAAATACAAGGAAATAAGTGTCGCCAGACAACCCCTACAGCAGCTATTTCAGCAGACTGCGGGATGTCCCCGCCATCTTCCGAGACTCCAGAACCAGACACTCATATCACCCAACGCCCTAACTCCCTGACCACGCCGACACAGGCCTCAATAGTGGATTTGGTGGACAAGGCCTTGGAGCAGAAATTAAGCGCCTTTACGGCAACCATAACCCAAACGATAGAGCAACCCATCATGAAGCACGTCAGTGCGCTCGAAGAACGCAACGCAAAAAAAAAACTGCACGAACTGGCAATACCGTATATCAATCAGATGCAGTCAATCATAGCCAAACACAATAGGCAAGTAACTCAACTCAACGAAGGCAAGCATTGCAAGGGTGTCAAGCTCCTGTCTGGACGACGTGATATGCCAGCTGCAGCTCTATCCATCAATCCAGACAGCGACGACGCCTCCACTACGTCACATGATGGCTAGTCACGATCCGCAATTTACAGTAATTCAGTGGAACTGTCGCAGTTTTCGCCGTAAAGCAGCATCACTGCATCACTATAATCAAACGTTAGAATCGATACCAGAAATTATGGCTCTACAAGATGTCGGCCAACAGGGAGCAAAACTATTCTCGTACACGGCTTACGCTAGTGCCGATAGTATATCGGCAGTCACGTTTGTCAATAATCAATATGCAACTTTACAGCATGACCTCGACCTCAGGGCCGCTGCCTTACAATATGTATTCGTCCAATTTCTGCCACGCAAAAAATGCCATCAATCAATATACGTCCTAAATATATACAGCCGGCCTGCGGACCGACACCATACGTTTACGGAGGTCATCCGCAAGGCCAAATCCATGGCAGCACGGGCTCCTTTGATAGTGGTAGGCGACTTCAACGCCAAACATGCGGATTGGGGCTACGTCATTGAAGACGTTAAAGGGTGTAAATTACATACCCTAATGACGCTCGAAGGGCTCACGTGACTCACTGACGCGGACCATCCCACTCGGCTTGGCAACAGCGTATCGCGAGACACATGCCCGGATCTCACCATGACTCTAAATGCTCCGCAACCAAAAAATGGCTAAACTCCGAGGAAGCGCTGGGCAGCGATCATTACATCATCCATACCACCATAACATATGGTCGGCATAAAGTCCGCAATAAATCAACACACCTGGTCGACTGGCAAGCCTTTCGCCAAAACGGAAAGCTTTCCGTTTCACCAGCCGCCCAATTCCTATGGCGAATGGGCACGAACCATTATAAAACTCAAGCAGGAAGTGACCAAGACAATCTCAACTAACCCGGAAACACCAGCAGTTCATCAGCATCTGCTCCATCTCTGGGACGCAAGACATCAACTGACCAGACGATGGAAGCGCCAGAAGCTCAACCGCAAGCTCAGACAGCGCATCGCGGAGGTCACGGCACAGGCAGAGGAATATGCCACGAAACTCGCAAAGGAAAATTGGTTCGCCAAGCGTGACGCACTTACGGGCACATTACACACTAAATCAGCCTGGCACCTACTCAGGTATCTAATAGACCCGGAACAATCACGTGGAGCCGCCCGTCGGAATCTTCTGCGGGCATGCTAATGCAGGGGACACAGCTCAACTCTTTCGAGATCTGGAGGACAAATACATCAATACCTCCGTGAGCGCTGACCACATTTCCGCATACAACGGAACCGCAAACCCGGAAATGTACCGTGACTTCACGACTGCAGAGATCAGATTGGCAATTGACAGGTTGCGTCGAGGAACGGCTCCAGGCCCAGACCGCATTACTACCACCCTTATGGCCAACTTCAGTAACGACATGCTCGAGCTCTTTGCCGACCAAATTAGTAAGTATTGGCAAGAAGGTATGCTTCCGCGGGAATGGAAATCGGCTGACATTGTCTTTATTCCCAAACCCGGAAAGTCCATCAATATTGACAACCTTCGTCCCATCTCACTCACCTCCTGTGCAGGGAAGGTCATGGAGAAGGCACTTCAAATCAGGATCACTGAACACATGGAAGCTAACGACCTCTTCCCACATACAATGTTTGGCGTTAGAGCGCATTTATCGGCACAGGACGTTCTATTCCAACTCAAGTACGACATAATCGATCGCCCCAGCGGAGCCACGCAACAGGAGCGCGCCATTCCGGCGATTGACTTTCAGGGAGCCTTTGATAATGTCCGGCACTCAGCCATCCTGACCAACTTGGCTAGAATCGGAATCGGACAGCGTACATATGACTACGTGCGCGACTTCCTGCACAACCGTCACGTGACCATGCGAGCTGGCGACGCAAAATCTGCCCCCATCACAATGGGGGACTCTGGCACACCGCAAGGGGCAGTAATCTCGCCACTGCTGTTTAATATAGCACTACTGGAGCTGCCTAGGGCACTCAACGAGATACCCGGAATCAAGCACGCTCTATACGCAGATGATATCACTATATGGACCAACACCGGCAGCATGGGACAGATGGAAGAAGCACTCCAACGGGCAGCGGATACTGTAGAGCGCATCGGCTTCGCTTGCGGACTTCGATGCTCCTCTACTAAATCAGAACTCCTGGTATTTAGGAAGCGTGGCAACCAAATTCTGTTGAATATCCAACTCCATCAATCCACTCTCCATGACACGTGACTTCGGTTAATCATCCAATGCGGAAGCGCAACGCCACTGCTATAGATGCACCCGCAAAACAAGGAAGAAAAAAACAAAAACCAGAGCCCTTCCCCTGTCGAGAAAAAGGCGGTAAGCGAAGCTTGTGGCAAGACGACACTGTCGCAGGCGTTCCGCTTCGTTTGCCCTAAAAGTCGGCGGCTCTTGGCTGACGTTTGTCCTCAACATCGCGCTCCCGCAACTCGGGGTCCGCGGCTCTTCGCTGACGTTTCGCCTAGAATCGCCAGAATCGGACGACAAGCTTCGCTTACCCCCATTTTCTCGACATGGGAAAGGCTGGTGATCTTTTTGTCTCTTTGGGTCCCACGTGTTCAAGAGCGCGTTACAGGCCCCCGAGCCCACAGAGATAAGTTCCATTGAGCTTGGACCCTTACTGCACTATCACCAGGATCGGCCCACTTTTCAGCATGACACCACCACCACCACCGCCGCCTATACTTGCGAGCCTATAAAGCTTCGCTAAAAAAAAGGAGGCGGGGCTCGACGGGTGAACGTGACGCGGTTCCTCAGCTCCGGTTTGGGAGAAGTCAGTGAGGGAGCACCGCTTGCGGATCCTTGTAGTCGAGGAAAAGGGAGAGAGTGTCTCTGTTGGCATTGACGCTCCCCTCCTGGTGGCATGGTAACAGCACAGTTAATTTCTTCTATCATCCAGCAAAACGCTCCCTGTAGACGGCGTTTTACAACTTCCAGTGTATAACCAAAATTTGCAGTGGGGCCTTATTGGTGAGGGGCCCTCTAAGAAAGATACGTGTGGGTGCGCAGTGACACCAGCTGCGACCTGTCTTTGGGCTCCGGACCGTTGGCCAGCCTCGGCTTGGCCCTTACGCGCACCTCTTGTGATGTCCCGGACTGCGCTCATCGAGGCGCCACTACACCCGCAAAAAGCGGGGCTACAGCCCAAGCAGCCCACCTGACCACCATGTGTGGTTACATGGTCCCCCTTATAGATTCCTGTTTGACTTCATCGAACACAACAAATCATACATGTAACATGCACGCTTCATACGTTTTATGCTGCAGAGCAAACTTTCGAATTACAAAAAAAAAAAAAAAACTTTGTCTTTACCTTTTTGTTCACAAGCTTACACTATATAAAGCTTAATTCACACTACGAATGTAATTTCAACTGCTCTGGTATCGCACTTGAAGCCGGCTCTTTGCGTTGAACGACAGTTCCACAGATTATATAATCGGTTACATAACTTAGGTAATACCAGGGCGCGGCACAGCCTTCCCTACAGCTCATCGTCTCACAGTGCCTTTACCTGCAGTGCGTTCCACGGCCTAACAGTCACGGCCGTCCAAGCAACGAATAAGTAACACTTAAAAGAAAAGCAGTAGATAAAAAGCTTGTTCTCTGCGGCAACACCTTCAGGCCAGGCCAGAATACATCAGAAATTGTAACATAAACACTTTATTTACTAAAATTCACTCCAGTCACATTAATGCATACCTTGCAGTAGCGGTTCAAAAGCCGGCCAGCGCCTAATTAACGCACGCCCATTTGGAGGGTGTCATGGCATCAGTTTCGCAATATTCGTCCTCAGATTCTGCGGCAAACTGCATTCATGTTCCGCATAGTTTTCTGTAGCCGTGCATGAGGAAGGCCATTGCTAGTGTTAGCCGGTGCTTTTTGCCTAAACTTTGCGGACAGATATCTGAAAAGCGGCGCTAGTCTCGGGATGCTAATACTAAGCGGGCATGCATGCACTCAGCACCGAACGGATTCAATTTCGCTGTACTAACATGTTCACTAAAACTGCTAACGAAAACGTTAAGAAATTTGTCGACAAAAGAGCCTATATATTGGTCAATTCTTGCACAATCGCAAATGTCTTGACTTTGGTACCTCGTGGTTGATGTTTAAGACTGCTGGCCGGGCACATTGATTGCTCCGTCATTATACAGCCCTTTCGTGCAGCGCTTATATAGTTCGGCGTGCATGTAACGTGATAGAGGTGCTTTTCGGCGCGGGAAAGCGCTCCCTCTCATTTTGGGGATGATATTAGCCTACTCCTGTGCTGCACTGATGTCATATTTTTAGGATGCGTTACCTTTTGGGGCCATATTCGTAAAGATTTCCATTCGGAGGAATTTTCTGCTGATGCTCCCTCAGAATTGAGCATTGCGTGTTGGGCGCGGGAAGACACACCTCAAAGGTGACGGACAACGACGCCATGCATTACGGTTATGTCCGTTCCGCGTGCACTGTGTTTATTAGTGATGTCTGTTCGACGCCCAACATGCTCAGATCTGAAGGCCACCAAGTAGCCCAAAGCCACGTACCTAACAATGTTCCTTGTCATGAGTGTGTCCTCACTTTCTGCTCTAGCACGCAAACTGATTTGTGAATACGGGTCCCCATTACGGTGCGAAACAGGAAAGAGCAATAAATGTTATTTCCTCCTCCTCCTCGAGCATAATTCAGAGAACCTATAGGTTTCTGTACCATCATTATGCTATCCACATACAAGATTCCTTTTTTTTTGCTCTCTCTTTTCATTCACCATCGCCCCCTTCCTCTTTCCTGTGAGAAAGCGACTGCCCTGACTGCCCTTGTAGCGCCTTAATCGGCGGGTACTAAGCCACTGTGGCAAATGACGTGCCCCCTTGATATGGATTTCGAGCAATACTTTCCCCGACACATAGGTGACAATAAACACACACGCATCATAACATGCACTTCCCGCGATACACCACCGCATTCATTACTGAACAGAGCCGGTGATCTCGTCGGTAGATGGTCTTTATATGGTCTACTCCGGAGTGAGCAGCCTCAGGAGGAGACAATGCGCTAGGGTAGCCGCCACCGTCGAGGACAGCGCGAAAGCCGCGGCGTACTGCGGCGACGCAACGTTCTGCGTGACCTTGGCCACCAGACTCCGCCTGAGGAGCTCGTCCGTGGGCTTGTTCCTGGCGACGCACTTGCCGCTGCGCTCTTCCAGGTCGCCCAGACAGGAGCAGTGGCTAAGCACGCAGTTGGCGCCGAGGTCGGCGCAGTCGCGGTCCGAGTTGCAGCGGGTCCTCAGTCCCGTGCTCTTGGGCAGGCAGTTGCTCCAGGCGTCCCTGGCGTAGCCGTGGATGCAGGCGCACCAGTGGTGGACCGTGCACTCGCTCTTGGGCTCGACGTTCTCGCACTGCTCGTCGTAGAGGCACTCGGTCTCCAGGAAGGCCTCGACGCGGCACGTGGTGTGTACGGACTGCAGCTTCACTGGGTACTGGGTGCTGGCGCACGTGCAGCGGCTGTTGACGCAGCGCGCGTTTCTGGGCGCGCACTCCTGGTCCGTCTGGCAGTCGTCGGTGACGCGGGCGTGCACGACGCTCTGCGCCGTCTGCATCTCGTCGTCGAACAGGTAGATGCACTTGAAGACGTAGATCTCCTTGAAAGTGGGTAGCTTGAGCACGTTGCGGATGAGGATGGAGGAAACCATGACTTTGACGCCCTTGTAGTCTATGGTCTGGATCTTGGACTCGTCCACCTCGAGCAGGACGCGGTCGTTGAGCGTCCACGAGACCGACGCGTGCGTGTTGTAGCCGACGAAGCACTCGAGCTGCAGCGTGTCGTTGTTGGAGAGCACTACGTGCGCGGGCCGGATCTTGACCTTGCCCAACTCCATGGGGTGTTCGTCACCGACCACCTTCTGGGCGTTGCTCACGTTGTACAGCTTGGTCGAGTTGCCGGAAGCCCGCGCGGCAGCCGCGTTCAAGACAGGGCCGCCGCGGCCAGACAAGACGACAGGCCTTATAGCAGTGCTTCCGCTGCCGTGTTTACCCGCCATGGCGCTCTTGATGACCTCGTCCAGGAAGCTGTCGTCCGCTCGTTGCTGCTGCTGTTGCTGCAGCTGTAAGCTCTGCCCGACGGCGACGCCGTTGCTATTGTCTCCGCCCTCTTGCTCTGTTATGACGTATGCCCGACCTGGTCGCGGGCGCCTCTGTTCGCTGTTACTCACACGTACACTGCCCTGTTCGGCATGGAAGGAGGTATGGGGTTCCACTCGGTGCATACCTTGCTCCACGCTTGCAGATGGTTGCTGGTGTGCTCGTGCGTCGCTGCTACCGCCCTCATTCGCTTGCTGGCGCAGCCTGGCTTCGTTACTGGCGCCGAACATCCACCGGCTGGCGCTTCTGAAGAGCGGCTGCGCGACGCCGACGTCGCTTCGGGCGCGGTACTCCCTAGGGTTGATGGGTTCGTCGATGCTTGCTGCTTCTGCTTTTTGTAGGGCGACGAAGGCGATCAGAAGAAGGCCGCCCTGGCGGAGCAGCCGGTGCGGTGTCGCGGCCATGGACAATTTTACCTTGTAGGTGCCTATTTCGAGCTTTTGCGGTTCCCCCGCCCGCCGCGATTCACATCGATGTCATCGGCCGACCACGGCTACACAGAGGGGCAGCGGTTATCTACACGCGGCGCCCACTGGTGGTTGAGGCCAGATTCTCAACATGCGAGGATTGGTCGTGCGTGAAGCTATGAAAGTTGCGACATAACAGCTTACATAGATGTACAGCAAACATTTATGAGCCGTTGTGTGCGAAGTTCTACCACTAAGGCGATGAAAATAAGTGAGTCGTTACTGAAAAGACTATTTTTTTTCTGTGCCCAGTTGCCTTGTTAAAGGCAGAAGAAGACGACGCGCAGGTAAGAACGCAGAGTTGAGGCCACAACAATAAGGCTTCTTGGCTAATCCACCGTAGTGGGTATGAACCATTGTTGGGAAACAAGAACCAAGACCACAGCTAGAACGCGGTGCTTCCAATGAAGAAGACAAACACAGTTCTTATTCTTATTTTTTAAATGTAATCATCTGCACGTCCGGTTCGAATTTTTCCTAATTTTATCAATTTTTCCAGTTATCCGTTCGTTCCTACATAAATCTCGCTTAGTGGCTATGGTATTGGGCCGCTAAGAAAGAGGTCGCGGGATCAAATCCCGGCCACAGCGACTGCATGTTGATGGGGGCGAAATGCGAAAACACCAGTGTACTTCGATTTAGGTGCACGTTAAAGAACCCCCAATTGGTCAAAATTATTCCGGAGGCACACTCATAATCAGATCGTGGTTGTGGTACGTAACACCTCATGACTTATTTTAAATGCAGAGCATTTCTTTAACTCACATGTAGCGTGCGCCGTCCGTCCGCAACAGCTCGAGCACAGGTGCGCCCTCTCCCCCACTCCTCCTCTCCCGCATCACGCTTGCAGCACATGTGCAGCGCGCGAAGCGTCGTAGTTGAGTCGCGCTCCGGCGCTGCAAGCACCGTAACAACAGCAGGTGCTGGCGTGATAGCGCGCCCTCTCTCCACCCCCTCTCCCTCTAACGCGCGCGCTAGGAATATAAAGCGGGTTGGCGCGGGCTCCACTCGTGAACTCCTGGGCTCTCTTCTCTTGCGTTCGTCGGCGGTCGCAGTTGATAAGCGATGGAAGCAAGACCTTCAACTAGTACCTCGACGCAATCCAACATCATCAATCCAACCTCTGAAGAGAAGAAACAGAAGAAGAAAGAAGAAGAAGAAATTAAAAAAAGAGAACAGATAAGCAATATTATATAATATAATAATAAGAATCGCAGTGATGCCAATAAAATAATAACAACTTTACGTTACTTACTTACGATTCTCTCTTCTCTCTCAACCCAGACCACCACCACCACACCAACAACACCAACACCACGGAACCCCACTATGCTCTGCATTTACACGTGTCCCTCACGTGGGGGCATGCGACGGAGCTTTTTTTATATCCCTCTAAACGTGTCACTCACTGCTCGCTCTTTTCGCGGTCGTTCTGCCGTGTCAGGATGGCCGAGTGGAGGAAGAAGAAGACGCCGTTTCGAACGGCTGCGTTTTCTGATGCTCTCCGCCGAAAAGGATCAATCGGCCTTAGGCCGAGGTACTACTCAGGCGTCAGCCAGTAGTAATAGTTACCGGACCGTTCTTCCCCGTCTACCTACGGGTAAGCTTGTTGCGAATTCCGTCTTTCTTCATGCCGACCTTGCTGGACGTCCATACCGTGCCCAGGATTTCAGAGATACTCTACGTAACGCCATTGACCTTAAAGAGATCAGCTCTATCGGACAGTTTCAGATGTCGCATGTTTGGATGGTGACATGCAAAACCAGTGTGGCAAAAACAACACTTGTGAACCATGGGGAACTCCTAGTTAAAAACCGGCGCTGCATGGTGATAGACCCCGAGCCGAAAGTCGTGAAAATGAAGCTCCTATGGCTTCCCGAGCATTTAGAAGATGGCTATATAAGGGAAGCGCATCAGTTATATGGAAAAGTTACGTCAATCAAGCTTGAAAATTGGAGAGTCGCAGACATGGAAGACATGCGGACTTTGAACCGAGACGTCATGCTGTCATTGAATGAGGGTGTCTCTGTCAGCGAGGTGCCACATCTTTTGACAGTATGTTGCATACAATGTCTTGTTTTAATCCCCGGAAGGCCACCACTGTGTCTTCGCTGTAATAAAGTGGGACACATACGCCGTCAATGTCGTACGCCTCGTTGTGATAGTTGTCGCCGATTTGGGCACTCAGCTGATGAATGCGCTTTGACGTATGCTGATAAGCTCCGGCATGGCACGCGTCCCCCTGATGAGGTTGTCCAAGAACATCTCATGGACGCGACGGAAGTCCTCGACGCAACAAGAGGTTTGTCAACAGAAGGAGCAACCGGATCAACGACATCACATGTGGCTGAAGGCACATCAGCGTTGCCTAAGCAGGAAGTAAGCGCAGTTACATCAACCGCGCTTCAAAATCATGCACCACCGCAACAGGACGTGTCTGAAGCTGTGCAGACAGTGTCCTCCCACCGTCCTCAGCAAGATGTAGTGGATGCCTCAATCGTGTCAACGCTTGCTCCGCAAGAAAGTGGTGATGTGAGTGCCTCTGCCGTGCCTGTGCTTGATCTGGAGGGCGCTGGGCCACAGCCTAGCGAGCATCCTACTGCAGGTGTGCCTGGTTCTGGTGCAGTGGCAAAGCGTCGTGCGATGTTCGAGACAAAGTCAGGGGATACGACGGAAGGCAGCGATTCTTCCTAGAAAGGACCTCGTCGTAAAGCATCTAAGAAGTTGGGAGGATCTCGACGATCAAGGTCCAGAAGCCCAGGTGTCACCTCTCGAGAGGCGTCACCGAACTCGATGCAACATACCTAAAACAATTGTCAGTAACCATGGCGCTGTCACAGCAGCTGAGCTTTGCAACTTTGAATGTACGAGGGCTGAGATCTAGACAGAAACAGGTACAGCTGCGCCGATTACTATCTCATGGCCGCTTTGACTTTGTCGCCATTCAGGAGACAAAGTTGGAGAGCGATGAGATGACCGGCAATGCCCTGCAGCCTTTCCTCACAGATTACTTTGTTTGCGTATCACACTCTGTTGGCCTTTCCGCGGGTTGTTTTTTGTTTCTAAAGAGAAATCTTCCTTTTTCTGATCTCATTTATAACGTCGACAGCCAAGGCCGCTTCATAAGTTGCGATTTTCAGTTGCATGGTGTGCTGTGGCGTTTACTTAATGTTTATGCTTTCAGTGATGAAGCTAATCGAATTAAGTTTTTTGAAACTATGGGTAACGTGCTAGATTGCGATCGTTCTGTCGTTCTCATGGGAGACTTCAATTGTGTATGCAATCCATCTGACCGTGCTCAGTCAGTGAGCAGGCGCGATAGGAGTGCTGAAGTGCTAACATGCATCACTGATAACGCTGGCCTCATTGATACCTGGTCTTGTGCTAGGAGTTCATACTCCTACACACATTTCCAAGGCTGTTCCCATGCTCGTCTGGATCGCATATATGTCTCTTCAGCACTCCTCAATTGCCGGATTTCCTGTGAAGTGCAGCCTATTTCATTCCCTGATCACTGCATGGTGATCGCCCGGTTTGGTGATAATGGTCGCACTAATTTCAAACCAAAGTGGAAACTATGGAAGCTTAATGTAAGCCTAATTAGCGATAAAGAATTCATATCTCGAGTACGTTCATTGCTATCATCTTGCTTTTCTAAGAATTTACACTCATTTGCAGCCTGGGAAATGTTTAAACGGGAAATTCGAGACATAGCAATCGAAATTAGCTCGATAAGGTCGTATGTCAAAAAGTGCGAAGAAAAAATGTTGCGGAAAAGCCTTTATAACCTTCATGAGCTGGAATCAGAAACACCTGGCACATATATAAATGAAATCACTCTTGTTAAAAGCCACCTTCAAAAATACGATGCTGAACGCTATAGAGGTGCTCGCATTCGCGCTCGTACAACCCGTGCCTTGCACTCGGAAGAACCAACGCGCCAGGCGTTACTTGATGAGCGTCGGCATGCAAATTCAAAACATATCTCAGATATATATTCTAATGGCGTGCTTGTGACAAAAACGGAAGAGATTATCAAAGAATTTCAAAGATATTATACAACGCTGTTCAGCTCAGCTCATACGCCAAATCCTGATATTCTGACACATTTCGTCTCCCTAGTTAACCCTCTCTCAGAGGATGATGGATCTGTGATTAGTGGACCATTTACCCAACAAGAAATAGAACTTGCCATTGATCAGTTACCGCTTTCCAAAACACCAGGTCCTGATGGAATCTCTGGAGAATTTTATAAAGCCTTTAAATTTATATTAAGCCCTGTCTTACTTAATATATTTACTGCTAGTTTTGATGAAGATTGCCTACCACAATCTTTTACTAAAAGCCATATTATCTTAATCCCTAAAAGTAGTGAAAAAGAAAAATTGCGGTTTGTAGAATGCTATAGACCCATTACACTGACGAATGTAGACTACAAAATTTATGCAAAAGTCTTATCTAATCGACTCCAGTATGCAATGGCATTACTTATTGGACCTCACCAGACTTGCGGATTAAAAGGCCGTTCCATACAAACAAACTTGCATCTAGTCCGAACAGCTCTTCAGTACTGCTCGTCCCACTGTGATCATTTTGCATTGCTTCAGATCGATTTAGCGAAAGCATTTGACCGAGTGAACCACACGTTCCTTTTCAAACTTTTAGAACACGCCATGTTGGATCCGTTGCTTATGACGGTGTTCGCATGTGCTACACTAACTGTTCGACCAATATAATTGTTAATGGAAATCTGTCCGAGCCGGTGTATATTCTTTCCTCTGTAAAACAGGGTTGTCCGTTATTACCACTTCTATTTGCTCTTTATTTAGAGCCATTGTGTATAAGCATTCTAAAATGCAGTGACATTCATGGCTTTAACATTTTGGGCAATGAACTCAAAGTATTGGCTTATGCAGATGATCTTGCCTTTTTCTGCTCAGACAAACCGAGCATTGACAAGGTGCTATCATTGACTGAAAAATTTGGTATGGCTTCTAGTGCCCAGATAAATTGGTCAAAAAGCTCAGGTCTTTGGTTTGGTTTATGGGGATGTACGCCGACCCAATATGCAGGTATAGAATGGACAACCGTGCCACCTAAATACCTTGGTGTACCTTTTGATGCATATAAGCTTAGTGCACATGCACATTTCTGGCGGGAACGTGTACCTGCACTTCAACGCCATGCGGATACCTTTACGCCACACCGCCTTTCAATATTTGGTAGGGCGGCGGCTTGTAACTTGTTCCTGGCTACACAAATATTTTATGTACTGCAAATACTTCACTGTGCCCGGACTTATATTCAACGATTTCACAGAATATTTGCTACTTTTGAGTGGTCTTCCACCTTTGAGCCTATGAGACGAGATAATATCTTTCGACCCGTATGTGCTGGCGGACTTGGCCTAGTGCATCTATATGTGCGACAAATTGTTTGGCGTTTCTTCTTTTTTCGAGATACTTCACACCCGATACTACGATCATTCATACAAGTGAACTTATTCAATGCATTACCCAATCTGGTAGTTTCATCCCAATATTCTGAAAGACCTTGTTTGTGGGGTTTTATGTATGAAGTATACTTCGCTGTGCAGTTCCTCATGGTTCGATTTTCTACTGAGTATCTCTACGCAGTGTCCAGAAAACAACTATACAAAGATTTGATATCAATGATTTTCCCACCTCCACTTTACCGTTCTACATTCTCAAGTTTGCCAGGGAAAGACGTACTTAAACGAGTCCGCAAGATGCCTTTATCCCCATGTACAAAAACGTTTTTCTTTAAATTACACAGTGAAACATTACCTGTCAAAACTTGGTTGCACAAAAAAGGAATTTTTGTATCCACTGTGAACTGTCGCCTTTGTGATGTACCTGAGACTATAGAGCATTGCTTTATAAGTTGTAAAGACGCAATATTGTTTTGGGATGTGCTCCAAAGAACTCTCAAGAAAGACTTCATTTTGAATCACCATACCATCCGATACTTGATTGCACCCCACGGAGAAGACGTGCCTTTTGATATGTTTTTCTTAATTGGACTACACAGCTTATGGAAGACGCGCATGTTAGACAGAAACGCTGAACCTGTTGTTTCGGCGAAATTTCACTACGCTCAAATGGTTGGTCACTTGAAGGACATGTATGACTTGACAGATTTTCAACCGGACTGGTACCATCTCTTGTTACGTTGCTTGTCGTTGCCAGCTTTTTAGGATCAAAGTTACTTGCCACTTGTTTAAGAACAAAACTACTTGTAGTTTTGTTCGTGTAGGGTGTGCTTAACGAGATTTTAGGCCATTTATAGGCCATGAATATAAGATGTGTTGGCTGGTGCTTGCACGTTTTCCGCAGATAGTATTTCTCCCGCATATACATGATGCAATAAATACCATGCAAGAAAAAAAAAGTCAGGATGGCCGAGTGGTCTAAGGCGCCAGACTCAAGGGAAACCTTGCCCAGCGATGCGGGTTGCACGAGGCTTCTGGTCCACGTATGTGGGCGTGGGTTCGAATCCCACTTCTGACACAAGTTTTGTATTTTTTATATCCCTCTATACGTGTCACTCACTGCTCGCTCTTTTCGCGGTCGTTCCGCCGTGTCAGGATGGCCGAGTGGTCTAATACCCCTGTCAGACGGGCACCCACAAACTCCTTTAGGATAAGGGAGCGCGAAACTTCCTTAGGGAGTTCGACCTCAAGGAAGTTGTGGCCGTGTCACACGGCCAATAACAAGTTTTCAAAAGAAGGCACCAGAGGCACTATCAGCGGCGTTTGATGTTTGTAGAATTACAAAAATGTAACTTCTAATTACGCGCGTAGCTATTATAATTAACGCTCCTTCCATAAAAAATACTATTTATTATATTTGATGCGAAAAACATACACCTCGCTAAAAATCAAAGTGCGCTCGCTAAACATAGCAGTGCTGACAGCGACGCTAGCCACCCTGTGCTTCTCTGTGTTCCTTTGCGGCGTGGAGAGTAGGCTCTGCACGGCTCTGCGTTGTTTTACCCGAACAATTCTCAACATTTCGTGCACTGTGATCTCGTGAGCTTTTCTTTTATTTTGTGCACTGTGCCGTGCAATCATGAGTGACGAAGCGGAAGAAGTCAAGAAAAGGTGTGAGATTGCACTCGCCGTGGCGACGATCGCTTCCATGGATGTAGAGCTCGAAGCTGCCAGGGCAAAAGTGCGCACCATCAAGCGTCATCTCGTTATTAACAGCCTCATGCTGAATGCTGCTGTGTTGTCCGGGAGACGTGCGACAAGGCAAGTGTGGGCTTACCCACGATGCGCTCGTTGGTTCGAGGAGACGCTGCCGAACCTGGGCGGGCAGAACTTCCGGCAGTCATTTAGGGTGTCGAAAACGACATTTAAATACTTGGTAGACGTCTGCAGGCCCGTGATGCAGCGCCAAACAACAAATATGAGAGAAATGGTGTCACTAGAGAAGCGGGTCGCTGTTGCTTTATATAAGCTATGTTCCTCTGCCGAGGATAGAACAGTGGCCAATTTGTTTGACTTGGGGCGGTCGACAGGGAACACTATTTACCGAGAGTTTTGCCAGACCGTTGTTGATGCCCTTGAAAAGCAGTGGGTCAAGATGATCGCAGCAAATGAAATGGCCGACCATGTGCGGGAGTTTTGTGCGGTCACTGGCTTCCCACAGGCAGTTGGAGCACTGGATGGCTGTCATTTTCCTGTCTCGCCACCAAAGGAAAACGCCATCGATTACTACAATTACAAAGGCTGGTAAGTGAACTAACTACAATGAGCGGTATCCGAATGCGCAGAAGCAAAAACTAATTACTACAACTGTGAATCGAGTCGCATACTGGACAAAAATTGGCATAAAAATCTCACCAGTCTTGTTCTAGTTTGTTAATATCCCCCCAAACACTTATCTATATAAGTTCATGTTGCATTCGAGTAACTAATTTAGAAACGCTTTATCCTCCTATCATGACTTCAGCACACACGCTTTTTACTGTTATGTTGCAGAAGTACGAGTATTATAGATACCACTCTTTTAAGCTTCATACCTCGATGCAGTGAAGTTTGTGTTGCAAACTTGGTCTTGACCATGATGTGTATTTACTTGCAGGTACAGTGTGATCCTGCTGGCTCTGGTGGACCACAAATACAGGTTCCGCTACACTAACGTTGGCTCCCCAGGCAGGTACCACAACGCACACGTGTTTCACAACTCCATCTTGGCAAGAGCGATTCAGGAACCAGCATTTCAGAGCCCAACCATTTGTGTTGGCACTTCTCTTGTGCCCCCATTAATTTTGTGTGATCAAGCTTTCCCTCTTACATCCAACCTCATGAAACCGTTCCCTGGCACGAACCACACCCCAGAAGAGAGCAACTTCAACTATGAACTCTCCAAAACACGAAGAATTGTGGAGAACGCTTTTGGAAGGCTCAAGGCACGCTTCAGATTTGTGATGAAGCGAATGGAGTGCGACATCAGCAATGTGCCTATTGTCGTAAGAGCATGTTGTGTGCTAAATAACATATGCGAACATTTCAATGATTCCGCATCTCAGCAGTGGCTGAATGAAGCGGAGTTGCAGAATACAGTATATCAGCAACCACTTCACACAACAGGCACGCAAGTTGGATGTGGAAGAGATGTCCGAGATGCAGTTGTGCATTATTTTCAGCTGCATGGAGACCACTGTAGTCGGGTACAACTGTAGAAGACAGGAGAGGCCCCGCCCAGTTGACCGAAGCGCAGCAGCCAATTCCTCCATGACTAAAGAAATAGTCCCGCTCAAAAAATTGACTTCTTCTAAGACGCGTATTTGTCGGTATAAATAAGATTTGTGTATCTTGACGAGTGGCGAGACAGGCGACTACCACGAGGAAATGAACGGCAATCGCTATGAGGGCTGGTTCAATGACGTTCTGCAGAAGTTGCCAGCTGGTAGCGTCATTGTTTTAGGCAATGCACCTTACCATAGCCGGCGAGAAGAGAAATTGCCAACGACGGCCTGGAAGAAGGAAAAGATACAGGTGTTGAGGGAGAAAATCAAGCAGATAACAGCGGAAGACTGGAGGAAGAGCATTCAGCATGTGATGGACTTGGAGGCAAAGTTCAGACTTGACACGTGTGGGAGTGAGCACATTCAACCCATCATCATCCAGCTGGGTGAAGATGACACTGAAGAAAGCGACTCCGACTGCGAGCTGTCTGGCATTGAGCCACTCGACGAAGCATAAAGGCTTCTTATTAACGAAAGAACAGCCCTTATTAGGGCTACCAAAATTTTGCCGGTGGGTTCGCAACAGCCAACCATCCATTCCGTGACCTCTCAAATAAATAAGCAGTTCCATTTATGGCATATTCCTTATAATAGAAGCTCAATTCTGATAAGCAACGTCCTGCACACATCGTGCTCGATTTAAGAAGTGGCATAGAAACACATTTAAATGCTGGCATATCCAAATTGAAACACTATTGTTAACCCTGATTATCGTTGGCGGGCTCAAAATGCTCATTCGGGCAGCCACCGTCGAGTTTGACGCGCCCCATAGTGAAATAGCAGAAGTCTGAGCACGCTTTATGGCTCTGTTAGCAGTCTGCACTGTAAATCGCAGTAATGTCATAGCAGTGCTGGTGAAATAGCAGTAGACAACACGAAACTGACAGCCACTGAGCAGCTTGCATGCCAAAGCACATTCATGTGGTTGCGTTGTTTATTTTGGTTATGAGGATCACACAAGTAATGCGAATAAGAGAACAAACGTAAAACATCATTAGCTTAGTGAGGCCCAAAATGCTCATTCAGGCAGCCATCGTCGAGTTTGACGCGCCCCATAGTGAAGTCACTGATTGTTAGCATTGGTGGAAAGCAATCAATCGACGGTGCTACACAACACTCGAACGACGCTGCAAGAAGCTCGGCTATCTTATCACACTGCTGCCAACGATCGGTCGTTTGCACGCTGAGCTGACAGCAACGAATCTTTGCGTTGGAGGTTGCTTTCACAAATCTTTTCTGTTGAGAAACTCGCAGGTTGGTTTCATCCGCACACGCTTTCTGATCCATCACTTCGCCACGTCCGACGAGGAACGCAGGGCCACAGTACACAAACACACCCGCCGCTCACAGTAGGTACCAGACTTTAGCGAACTCTCCTCGTCGTAACTTCACTTAGGAGCAAAACAAAACACCATGGAACAAACACGCACGATGTTTGTTTGCAGCGGTATGTCGCCGCGGGATCCTGTTTCCAAACGCAGCGCAGCGTCACCGATGTTTGCTGCAATCTTTCTTCGCAGGCTCACGGCTCAGAACAAACGCACGTGGCACAAATTGTGCACCGTAAGCTCTCAATAATATTTCCGGCATGACAGACCACCACAAACAATTCGAATTCAGTCTGACGAAGGGAGACGCACAGAGCTGACGCGACTCGGCCCAGTGAGAAGCGAGGGCGGCCATGTTACGCATGTTCTCCGTCGCATTAAGTGCGCGCCTATTGGAGGTGGCTCGTCTGCATCCGCCTTTGTGGGGCAAATGCCGCTGCCTTCTAAAGTTGTATCTGACTATAGATGTAAAGAGTTGGACAATACCAGGAAATATTTTATTTTTTCAGAAAAGCATCTATAAGCTCAACAAGCTTCTCCTGGATGTTCATTTGCCTCTCTCGGAGGACGTTCTCTTCAGCTGTAGCTGCTTCAAGAGCTCTAATTAGCCGCTCGTTCTGCTCCAGCAGAGCATTTTGAAAGTTCTCGTTTGCAGAGGTTCTCTTGTGCTTTCCCGTCCTTCTCACGGGCACAGTGCTGCTCGGACCAGGCCTTGGCGACAGTGGATCTGTGGGCACCACTGCTGCCTCTCCTTCATCGCCGCTCTCCACCAGTGATGTGTTGGCACTGACAGGCGCACCCAACTCCATTGAATAAATTATCTGAAAAACATACCAAAAGTAAAATTGTTCATTTATGACCTCAGAAGCATGGAAATATCCAGCATGACATTCACAGTTGCAGAGAAATAGTAATCAGGTTTACACACCTGCAGTTTGTTGCACCTAATGGGTTTAATTGTTGCATTAACACAAAGTAAAGGCTAGTAAAGTAGTGATGAATTCAATAATAGCATGCTAAAATAGCGAGATGGCTTTGCACACCTGCTTACACTGCATGGAACATAACATTAGCAAAATTGGCGATGCCGGACTGCTTGGGGTGCGGACTATGTTACCACCAGTGGGTGTGTTTACTTCTCTGAATGTTACAATTGATGCCAGTATGAAAAAGTAAATATTCGTGGCAATATTTTCTCCACAATACTGCGCTGAACTGCAAATGGGAAATCTCACTTCTTCAACTGTTTCACTTGGGCTGCAGGCACTTTCCTGGGACAGTGACCTGTCGTTGGATGGCAAGCACCCTAAAAAACGGTGCAGCTCCCTAAAGAAGGGCCATGTTGTTGCTGCCGAGCCCGTGCCATGCTCACGCAGTTCCTTCCTGCAATAACAGAGAAAGCATCTTCAAAAGAGTGACACAATTAACATTAATGCAAACACGGGTATAGTAGTACGTCCACCGCTCGTACGTTTCGCCGACAGTTGTAAACCTCGTCGAAGATGCCGGCCCACTTCGGCACCTGCAATGTACAGGACGCCTGTACAAATGCGCAAATGTGCCGCTCGCACATTTTGCAACAATATGCGCAAGTACATTGAAAACACTACAATTTCTCTCGTAGCGTGCACTTAATATATAACGAGATGCTACTTACCTGTATCGTTGCGTCAGATTGTCGAGTTTTCCTTGCACTTGCTTTTTCGTTTTTATAATGGCGCTTTCACGAAGAGCGTCGACAATTGCTGCATACACTTTTGTGTTATGCTTTTCTCCTCTGAGTAGGTGCAGGTTAACCTTCCAGAGGCGAATCAACTTCCAAGTTTCACCTTCAGTCCACGTTGCCCTCGGTGGCGCAGGCGGCCTCGCTGAAAGTTCCGGTGCCGGGTGCTCCATGTCTCATGTAAAGCTACAAACTGTTGAATAGACGCACCTAGCACTAGGCCTATTGCCTACAGGTCGAGAGTGGTCGAGAGTATAGACGTTTTCATGAGGGCGCTTCCGACGGTCTGGCGTGGAGAGTATGTGTCAGTGTTGCCTGTTCGGTCTGGACTGTGAGCTTGCCTTGCGCTTGCATTGCGGAGTGGTAGCTTTCCTTCGATGTTTCCGTTTATTTTTGTCACGAATGACTTACGCTCGTAAATAACGGCATATATACTCATCAAAAGGCTACAGGCCAGCACTGTGCAGTTTATGGGTGCACAAACAACCAGCGGAAAATAACAATTTTGGGGACTAAGTGTGTCCACAACACAGCACTCCGTGAGACCACTGCCGCGATGTGATATGTTCACGCTTCGCCGGTTTCGTGCATTACCTGAGGACTTGACATTTCAGTATAATGTGAACCAAAGCACACATCAGTAAAATAACGCATTTTGGTAAACTCTTTTCGGCACATTTCCCAATAGGTTGCGAGAATTGTCAGCTGTTCGATGCAATATTTTCTCGTATGAAGTAGCAGAGGCTACATTTGTTATTCTTTCAAACACGACTTCATTCCAGTGCCTAATACGGGGGTCACACGGCGCTCTTTTGATCGTGATCGAGCACGATATGGGTCGAATTTCTTGGTCGCGATTAGCTTCTTTGCTCAATCTGCGGAAGGGAAACAATCGCGGTTGAACATTCTGAATCGGTCTCGATCGCTATCAAAAGTGGCTGTGTGACACCGGTATAAGACAAATTGGAGCACTCTGCGGGAGAACTAGTCGGTAAATACACTTCGCAACGATCTGAAAAAATCGTGTCCTATGGAAGATGTATGCAGTACCTGTGTCCACCAAAACATTGTCTCTGCGTTCACATGCACCCTGCGCGGCCCTGCCCATAAAGGTAATTAACTTCAACAGTGTGGTGCTGCATCGAGCTCACCCATCTTTGAGCGTTGTCTATGTGCTTGGGTAGCAAGAGAATGCAAAAACGAACGTGTCAACTTCATCAGAGTGGCCTAGCACCAGTGCTAGAGTTCGGGAACCGTAATGCGCTAACTGTGTGTGGCGCAGAAACGCGCTAAATGAGCCCGCGCAAGTAAGAACGTAAAAAACGGTATTCGCATAGGTACGCGGACAATAGCATCATGCTAGCAAGAATAACAGTAACGAAACAAATAAATTATTCGCACAGTCGATCAAGTGAAATACCTACGTGCGTGCAGTGACCGCTTCGCTGACCACTAAGCGCTTTTCACACACGGTCAGTAGTGGTTTACAGTCATATGCACATGTATTTATTCGACAATTGTTAAGACTCGACATTACTTTATTATAAACATAGCACAGTGAGACGGTGTAAGGGAAACAAGAGAAAGAGCAAAGATGGTCCTAACGCTGCAATATATTATTGGCTTATTTCGCTTCAGAGATAGCGCACACGAACAATTCTTGCCGTACGCAATATCTTCAATACAAACTTCGCGCACGATCTACGTTAAGGTTCACCGTGAGCGAAGCTTGTTCCAAATTCAGACATTCGAAAGAAAAGCCATTCCAGGTAAACAAACGTAAAAAAATGGTAAACAAACATATCTTTATAACAAGTCTGTTATAGTCCCTATTGAGATTGACAGTATGTATAAATAAATAAATAAATAAATAAATAAATAAATAAATAAATAAATAAATAAATAAATAAATAAATAAATAAATAAATAAATACTAAAAATAAAGATCTAGCACCTGGGCTGTATCAGTTGCGCTGGCATCTGTGATCACTGTCGCGCGTCGTTTCGCTGCAGGTACCGCGGTGCTCGATCGCCGCGCTTATACTTTGACATTTGGTTATAAGCACCCTGCACCGCACCAGATCCAATAAATTTTGCATGATTGAGCTGTTCAGTTGCGTCGCAAGCGTATGGAGTAACCATCGCATATCTACCAACCACTGACACGCGTCGTCGGGCCGCCGGCGCCTGGTTCTAAGCATTGCCCGACAGCTACGTACGCGCCTGCTTTCGCTAAACGAGGCAACCCTCAACCGCGAAACGTAATGGTGATCAGATTCAATCAACGATACGGTCACATGTGCCCAGCAATAACAATGAAATATATCGTTGATTAGCACGCCAGGTCTCGACGAAGCAGACGCGGCTGCCGCCGCTACCGACGACGAAACACCACATCCACTGGCTGGGCTTGCTGTTACCATGGCACACTACACTGAGCGCCCACGCGAGCACGTGAAACATGTAACAAGTCAAGCGACACAAGACAAGCGAAGCGGAAGAAAACAATCGAAATAATGTGCGGCGAAGATCACATAACCGAAGTGCGGCCGCCCTGCTCACATGGCCTGCTCTCGCAAGGCGCACAGTCCAAAATGGCGGCATAACCTGTTCTGACGCTAGACGTCGCCCGTGTCGGCAAATGGCGCTGCTCAAACGTCGGTTTGTGAAAAGGTCTATAGTCCAGCAGCAAGCATAAATGTTGCTGAATTGTACTTGAACGTTTATTTATTTCAACAGAACTGTTTTGAAAAACACTCGACATTATTTTTAATGCAAACCATAATTAAATTCTCAGCTTTACAATAACAAGCATGGGTACGAGAGTACTCCCTTGAGCCGCTGAGGGAGATCGCCGATCTCCCTTGACCAAAAGGTCCGTTAAACTCCCTTAATGGAAGGGCGACCGTCTGACATCGCATGCATCTCCTTTAAGATAAAGACGACGGAGTTAAAAGGAGTTTGTGGATGCCCGTCTGACAGGGGTAACCAGACTCAAGGGAAACCTTGCCCAGCGATGCGGGTTGCACGAGGCTTCTGGTCCACGTATGTGGGCGTGGGTTCGAATCCCACTTCTGACACAAGTTTTGTATTTTTTTATATCCCTCTATACGTGTCACTCACTGCTCGCTCTTTTCGCGGTCCTTCCGCCGTGTCAGGATGGCCGAGTCATTTTTCTGCTTCCGGCAGCCGAGCTGTGCGGACGTGTGAATCATGGGCTCCGATGGAGCAGCTTTTGCGGCTACCAGCCGCGGTAACAGGCTTATCGAGAACGAGGAAGTGAGCTATCAGTTTATTTTGCCACCTCTGCCCAAGGGACCTGTTGTAAAGAACACCGTGTTTTTGCACGGCGACGTGCGAGCGCTATGCGACGTGCGAGTTGCGAGTTGGGCCTTCTACAGGGTCGAAGACTTCCGAGACGTGCTCGTCCCGACTGGATTGCTACCGGAAGTCGTGGCCCTTGGCGCCTACCAGATCAATCATGTTTGGGCGGTCACCTTCTCGAACGACGAGGCGGCGAAGAAACTGCTGGGATTGAAAGAACTCAACGTGAAAGGGCGTCGCTGCGTAGTCGTCGACCCTAAAGACCAACAGGTACGCCTTCGCCTTCATTGGTTGCTGTACTGGGTGGAGGACGAAGACGTAAAGACAGCGCTGGCAGCCTTTGGCAAGGTCATTGAAGTGACGCGAGAACGATGGCGCGTCAAAGGCGTCGGAGATAAGGATTCTACGTCTCGAACTGTTCTTCTGAAACTGAAGAGCGGAATGAAAGTTGACGACCTTCCGCACCAAATCCGAGTTGCAGGTGAACTGGCCCTTGTCGTGGTGCCTGGACGGTCAATGCAGTGCCTACGGTGCAAGGGTGTAGGGCATGTCCGTCGCGAGTGCAAGGTGCCGCGATGCTCGCGATGCCGTAACTTTGGCCACACTGAAGATCAGTGCGTACGCACGTACGCCACAGCCGTGGGGCCACCAGCAAGCGAAATCGCCGCAGAGATGAGAATGGATGCTGCTGAAGCCGAGGACGCCGCCAAAGGGGCGGGTGACCAGGAGAGCGCCAAGAACGCGGAGGCGACAACAAAAGCAGAGGGAGAGACGAAAGGCGTCCTTGTTACCCCCGAAAAGAAAGAAGAGTCATCAGGTTCTTCAGACGAACTGGAGAAAGGCAGCGAAAACCGCCTTGTATCTGATGATGCCACGTACGTCGCAGGAGGTGGGGATTCGGCCCAAGACAGCGACGCTATGGAAGTGAGCGGCAACGCTGCCTTCAAAAGGCCGCTTGACGTCACCGACGGGAATGCAACTGCTAAGAACCACGCCGACGGGCCACCTGCAAAGACAACAATAATACGAAGGAGGAGCTTCAAGCCCTGTCCAAACATTCCTCGGGACAGGAAGGAGGGTGACAAGCCACAACCGACAACGGACCATGCCAGACCACCGGACGGTCCCGGGGGCGTCTAGCCGCTGGCTAGACGTTGCGGTGAGCACGATGCTTCGGGCCTTTCTCTCTTTCATGTATAAGCAATGGCAACCAACCCGACGCTTAGCTTGGGCACGCTAAACGTGAGAGGTCTGGCCGCCAAGCGTAAACAAAGCCAAGTGTACCGGATGATGGTGGACCAAGACCTCGATGTTCTAGCCGTGCAGGAGACA
>NC_051157.2:149318492-149358841 GCF_013339745.2 Dermacentor silvarum
TAACTTTAAAATATACGCTTCGCCACATGTAACCTCTAGCCGCGACGGAAATTCACGAAAACACAAAGATCAAGTTTTTTCAGCCACCGAGTAACCTTTATGTTATACGTTACCTGCAATTATAGGTTAGCATAAACGTTACCGTGCTAAGAGTGTACCCTTATTTTAAGGACTGACGAAAATGCTTCGCCGCGAAATAGTCTTACATTAGCTACAAATCGTCATGAAACCCACGTGTTTTACTTTTCACGGGAAGCACACATCGTGTGTCTCTTGTTACTTTTCACGGGAAGCACACATCGTCTCAGTTTCTGCTGGTTATTTGGGACTAAAGAACGCAGTGCTTCTTCGGGGGAGAGCGGCTGTTGTGTACGTGGCAAGCGAAGCATTGTGATTTTCTCTGATTTCTCAGCAGATATCTTGCGGATCTCAGGTTGTTACATTATATAGCTGATATTTAGACGAATATATTTGTAGCGTGGTGCTCGTAAGCCGATGGTCATTCGTGCTCATTCCCGATCGTAGTGGGTACTGTGACGGTCTTTAAATGCCTGTGCACGGTATGCCCTGGTGTAGTAGAGTTAAGGGGCACCATGGGACCAAAATGTTTCGGCGTTTTCTGGCATGGTGTCTGTTTTAGCCTGTGCATTTCTTCGAAACGTGTGAAGCGAGGTAATACAGCATTACTTCTGCGAAAATTTATTTTTAAGCACTGTAATGGGTTCTCTGTATTTACAAGGCAACTCTTCATATCAATAATCATTTTTGTTGTTTTACTTGTACTTAGAAACACGTTGAAGAGGACCAGTACGAGGGAAATCGACAGGATGGGCGCCGTCTGTTAAAGTCAACAGCCCTACATGATCATGGACTATATTTTCGAAGTGAAAAACATTGCTAATCTGTATTTGACTGTCTTAGTTTCATTTACGGTTTTTGTACGCGATATGTATGCAGTGTTGTTTATTGTTTCAATGTAGTTATCAGTGTTCTAATGGTTATTTATAAAATTTTCGGTACTCGCCTTCGATGTGTTTGGCTGATGCGACGTATTCGATGGTAGCTGATGTATTCTGGCTGGATATCTTGATTAATATTACCCGCGGTTGCGTTTGCTTGTTTGTATTCTTGTTTTCGATTTATATTGTGTGTAATAAGGTTGATGTACTCACTTAACCCCCCCCCCTCCCATGTAATGAATAAATTTGAAAAAACTCTCCCTATCCCGAATTGTGTGTGTCGAGCCTACCTTGCGATTTTTTTTTGTATCTCGTCTTTCAACATAACCTTCAGGCGCCACACAGTACATATAATTTTTCATGTACATATCTCTTTAATGATTGACTGTACTAGACATTACTAAGTAAATGTATTCTGTGCATCGTTTGGTTTCTTGTGTGCACTACGCAAGATTGACACAGACAAGTTACGTTACATTTTTCTCTACAGCACTAACTAAACCTTATTTTCGCATCGCAGTTATTTTTACACCAGCTTAATCCTGTCAGCACACAGGTTTGTTGGCAAAAAAAAGCAAAATTGCGCGTAGATATCGTCAAATAATTTCAACGAACGCGAAGAGCCAGCGCAACGCAAGGGAAACTAACCGCCGTGCGCGAGTGGTTGGCTACGGTAAAGGAGGCGTGACGTGTAAACCAAAACCCAACAACGAAAAAGAAAATCTTCCACTCACAGGGGGTCGCAAACCTTATATACCAAGCATCGAAGCGCAAAAAAATTGTGCGTATTTCAAACATACACACGGCGTATTAAATGTGATTGAATTAGGCAACTTGGGGCATGTTCCCGGCGGCATACATTTACGTCTTCGACCTTCGACGAGTTAACGGCTATTGGTTATAAAGATGCGCAGATGGGATACCGATAAAAAATCCTCATCAAGGCAAAGCACTTGGAAGTGCGCCGCGAGTAACACTATTTATGAACGCAAGCGTAGCTGAGTCTGAGCTCGTGTGATTCAATATGGCGGCGCCAGCGGGGTTGTCTCCACCCTGAACGGCGGCGCTGGCATCAAGGCACCCTATCCGGACTGCAACCGGTGCCTCTAGCGGCGGCTCGGCAAGTTTCGACCAGCCACGCCCCGGCGAGTGTGGAGGCGCAGCGTGGCCGTGACGTCACCGGGGAGATGAAGCTCGGAGCCGCCGCGACAGCGGCCTAACTCTCGTTGACTCTGTGGCGAGTACATGTAGCCTTCAGATGGGACGACCAAAGAAGATCCGGACACCTGAAGAAGCTGCTCATCTTGCAGCGTGACGCGCGGCCAAGCGAGAATCTGCGCGTCGGCGGTGAATCGATTCGGAATACCGTGCTTAGAAACACTTAGCATTTCCTAGCAAAACTTAGCCAAGCCTAGTAAAACCTGGAAGAAGCGACGTCGTTCACCAGCTCCGCTGTTTACTCCAGTCTTGCACCACTAGTGCAAGCTGCCCTCAGCTTTTCTTGCGATAGCAATTATATGGACACTCACAGCAGATTTCTACCATCGGCGTCGCCGTCGCCGTGAGGTTCCGTAATGACGTCAAACGGCGATGAAATCGTCGCCGCGCACCGTATGCTGCATGTGAAAGCGCGCGTCCCTCTCGCGCTTTCACGGGGAGGGAAGCAGGGCAGAGAGCAAACGCGCGTTCTGCGCCGTGCTCCCTGAAGGACTGCAGAATTAGGCGTCTCTTTCCTCCTTTACAATCACCATATACATAGAGCAAACGCGACTTCTTCCGTCGCGCGAAAGGCCGTGGGGGGACGGGAAGGAGGGAGGAGAGGTGACGTTTAGCTGGGGCACCAAATGCATATTGATATAAAAAAGTTGTCGCAGTTTCACCTGAAAGGCGAAGCATCAATTGCGATAGCAAATTTGAAGAGAGCTATACGGAGTAATGATAGCAGATTTATCAGCTGTATAAACTTGGACATGCAGCAGCACCGGCAACACACACAACTGTTGTCGACGCCGTCGGCGTTTTGCCCGCGTTCGCTCAAAATGCGTGCGGCCGTTGGTGACTGTTGCCGGAGCCTCTGATATAAATAGGCACTTGGTGCCGCAGCTAAACGTCGCCTCCCTTCCCTCCCCCCTCCCCCACGGCCTTTCGCGCGTCGGAAGAAGGTACGTTTACTCTAAAAATATATGGTGATTGCAGAGGAGGAATGAGATGCCTACTTCTGCAGCCCTTAAGGGAGCACAGCGCAGAACGCGCGTTTGTTCTCCGCCGTGGGTTCACTCCCCTTGAAAGAGCGCGTCCCTCGCGCCCTTTCACTCGCACATACAGCGTTCGGCGGCGCGCGGCGACGATTTCATCTCCATTGACGTCATACGGAACCTCACGGCAACGGCGACGACGACGGTGACGCCGACGGCAGAAATCTGCTTTGCAGTGATATATGATAAGTGGTTCTTGAGGGAAAGGGAAAGGATTGACGCTATCTTCTGCAGCCCTTGAGGGAGCACGGCTCAGCGCCATCTTTGCAGTGTGCATATAATTGCTATCGCAATAAAACGTTGCGAGGCGAGAAGGTGGGAAAGACTTCCGACGCTGCTCGACGAGTGTCCCGTTCTGATCTCGTCCAAAACCTCCGAGCCGCCCCCAGAAGCACCGGCAACAGTCCCCAACGCCGCGCGCGTTCGGAGCGAACGGGGCAAAACGCCGACGGCGTCGACAACAGTTCTCCGCGTTTCTGGTGCATGTCCAAGTTTATACAGCTGATAAAAGTAGTATCCTTACTCCGTATAGCTCTGTACTAATTTGTTATCGCATTTGATGCTTCGCCTTTCCGGTGAAACTGCGACATTTTTTAACAGCGAAGCTGTTCTAGTTAACCTTAAAAAAATCGTGGTAGCTTGCACTAGTGGCGCAAGGCTAAAGACACAGCGGAGTTGATCGGTTCCTATCTGGTCCTGGCTATACGAAGTGATGCTAAGTTATACGAAGTGTATAAGTATAGTGCGTAGAATATATTCTAGGCGCTGTAGTATAAGCATTTCCTTGTAGTCCGTGGCGGCACGCCTCGTGAAGCACTTGCAGTCCCAGCACACGTAGGGGAAGTGGGGCGAAAGCTATGCAAAGTGTAAAGGCGGCACGCAGCAGACGACATGCGACATGACGTCACGGCGCATGCGCAGTAGCTCGCAGCTGGTGGGAGCTCGGTCGAGCCGCCGCTAGAGCCGCCTGCTGCAGTCACGGACATCGCGAGCGTTCGGCGCTAATGCGGGGAAACGGAGAAGCGCGGAGAGAGAGAGAGAGAAATAACTTTATTTTGTCCAAAATGTGGTTAGAGGAGGGGGTAATGACTAGAAGCCTCCCCCGTCCCCCCTTTAGACGGCGGCCGGCAGCCCCTGAGCCGCGGCGGCGTCTTCAGCCATTCGGACTACTCTTTCTTGAACATCCGGGTCCGAGCTGAGCAACACGGTCCCTCATTGCTCCTCATTTCTTATTAAACTGGGTTGTTGTGGTTTTGAACAGTTATTGTTATATTGTTTCTTTGGGCATGCCCAGATTATGTGTTGAAGGTCTGCTCGGTTGTTACAATGCTTACATATGTCTGTGTATACATCTGGGTGATAGTGACTGAACGCAATGGGGTTGGGGAAAGTGTTGGTTTGTATTAGCCGCCAAGCCACTGATTGCCACTTGTTTAATGAACAATGTGCTGCCGGGTATCTAGCCCTGGCTAGTCTGTAATGATCAATGATTTCCCTAAAGGAAACCAGCCTATCTCTGCCCGACCGGCGGATTGCGAATGCGTCCGTGTTGGTGTTGGTGACGTCGTCTCGGTCTGTGAAACCTCGAGCGGCGTCATGCGCATTCACGTTGCCTGGCAGGCCAGAGTGGGCTGGTGCCCAGATGATTTGTATTCCCCTAGCTCGGTCTCCGTGGAAACCAGCCTGGAGGATTTTTTGCGCCTTTGGCGAGATGCGTCCTTTAGCGTAATTTAATATGGTGGTCTTGGAATCACTTATTATAATTTTATATTTGGAAGACGATGTCATTGCTAGTGCAATGGCGACCTCTTCTCCTACCTCTGGCGTTGTTGTTAGGATTGTGGCTGACGCAATTGCATATCCTCGATTATTGACTACTGCCACTGCCATGGCATCTTGATGTTCGTAGTCGGCTGCTTCTACATAGAGCACATCTTTAGAATGTCAAACCTTCCTCCTAATGCTTTGGCTATTTCTTTTCTTCGTTCTTCGTTGTGCGAAGGATGCATGTGTTTGGGTAACGGGGGGATATATAGGTGTCTCCTAATGTCCGCAGGAATATCTGTTTTGATGTCAGTTCTGGGTTCATAGTTGATGCGCAGTGATTCCAGAATATGTCTCCCAGTTTGACTTTTGCAGAGCCTCTCCATCTGGGCACTTCTGTGAGCTTCTATCAATTCTTCTATGGTGTTATGGAGCCCCAGCGCTTCAAAACGTTCATTCGAAGTGGAGACCGGGATCCCCAGAGCTTGCTTGTAGGTTTTCCTGATCATGACGTTGATTCTTTTCTTTCTTCAGTTTTAAGGTCTAAGAATGGCGCTACGTAGACGATCCGGCTGAGAACAAAGGTTTGAATTAGTCGGAATAAGCTATTTTCTTTCATACCATGGTGTTTATTTGCTATGCGCGAAATAAGACGCCTTGTCTGATATGTATTGCTTTCTAACTGTCTGATGGTTTCAATATTGTAGCCGTTGTTCTGAATCCGCATACCGAGGATCTTTATACTTGTAACCAGCGGTATGGGTTGTCCTTGGTTTGCGAAGAGCTGTATATTGGGGACTTCGGTTTTCTTTTTCCCTCTTGACGTTGGCTGGTATAGCAGGAGCTCGGATTTCTGCGGGGAGCATCCCAGACCTCTCGACCCAACGTATGCTTCTACCGCATCAATCGCCTTTTGCTGTGTGTCCTGAATATGACCATCACTGCCTCCCGCTATCCATAGCGTAATATCATCGGCGTATAGGCTATGATTTAGACCTTCAATGTTATTAAGTATTTCTGGGAGGCCTATCATGGCGACATTGAAGAGAAAAGGCGAGAGGACAGAGCCTTGCGGCGTACCTCTGCTTCCCATCTCTAGTTCGTCCGACGCCGCTCCTCCTATTGTTAAAATTGCTCTTCTGTCACATAGAAAGTCTTTGATGTGTTCGTACGTCTTACGCCCAACTCCTAATTTTTCCAGGTTTTCCAATATTGCTTCATGTTTCACATTGTCAAAGGCCTTGGTTAGGTCTAGGCCCCCTATGGCCCTGGTATCCATCCGGGAGCAGCCGTTTCCGTCTATTATTTGGTGCTTAATTCTCAGTACTATGTCTTGCGTCGATAATTTCGGGCGGAAGCCCACCATTGTGTGTGGAAAGGCTTCTCTGTTCTCCGTGTATCTGTTTAATCTGTCGAGGACCACGTGTTCCATCAATTTCCCAATGCACGAGGTCAGCGAGATTGGTCTGAGGTTGTCAAGCTGTAGTTTTTTGCCTGGCTTCGGGATCATTACGATGTTTGCTGTTGTCCACTGTTTCAGGATTTTGCCTCTTTCCCAGCAGATGGTCATGTATTTTGTGAGAGCTTCAATAGACTGATCGTCCAGGTTACGAAGCATCTTGTTGGTAACTCCGTCTGGGCCCGGAGCAGACTTTGTGCGGAGATTTTGAATAGCCCCTCGTACCTCTGCCACGGTAAAAGGACGATCGAGTGCTTCGTTGTATGCCCCTGCGTATGCCTTTAGATTTTCTTTGGCATTGGATCCTATGTATTTGTCTTGGATTTCTTTAATTAACTCCTTGTCTGTACCAGAGTAATTATGGATTATCTTGCTTAGGTTGTGCTTTTGCGTCGTTTTGCTCTTATCTGGATCGATTAGATGTCTAAGAACATTCCATGTTTTGGCAAAACCAATCTGTAGATCCATTTCTTCGCACGTGCTGTACCAGTTTTGTCTGGTTAGTTGGTGCGCGTAATTTTCTATGTCCTGATTTAGCCTTGCAATGCATCTTCGTAGGTTGCGATTTAGCTTTTGTCTGCTCAATCGTCTTTGCAGGCCTTGTTTCGCTTCCCACATCTGTAGGAGCTTGGCGTCGGCTTGCTTTATCTCTGCTTCCTCTGGTATGGTCTTAGTTGCCTGGTCGACACATTTGTGCAGCTGTTCAACCCAGGATTCAATGTCTTCAATGCCCTTTGGGTTGCTGCTGTTTTCTTCGGATTCGCGTTCAGCCGTTCTTATTTTCCTTAATTCATTCCATTCGGTGATTCTAATTTGGTTGCCTTCTCTGGGCTTGGTTGTTCCTGCAACTAGTGTGGTGGCCACTATGTAGTGGTCACTTCCTAGGTTTTCCTGTAGATTTAGCCATCCCGCATCAGCTTTAGCATTTTTTACAAATGTCAAATCTGGCGTTGTGTCCGTACACACGCTGTTCCCCAGCCTGGTGGGATGTGCTGTGTCGGTAATCAGAGTAAGATCCTCTCGCTGAACGTCCTGCCATCGACGTCTTCCCTTCACCGTTTCCAACCTGTAGCCCCAGGCGGGGTGGTGCCCATTGAAATCTCCTGTTATTATTAAAGTGTGCTTTTTTGCTATATCTAGCGCCTTCCGGAAAAGATTCGCGAAGCTATGTTTTTTCTTAGGGATTACCGTATACGTTTAGTACGAAGAGACTGTTCTTGTTTCTGTTTTTTGCCGATATAATTTCAACGAAAACGTGGTCGATGTATTCTGTGCCTATATCATGTCGGATGACCGGCAGATTGTGTCGGACCAGTGTCGCAACCACAGGCTTGTTGTTACTTCCATCCATATTGGCCAGGTCTCCTTGACAGAATGTTTTATATCCCGATAATTTGGCAGTGCATCCGGTTTCTTGTAGGCAGATTGCGTCAGGCACTGGTCCCATAACTTTGTTATCTACAAACTGTTGCAGGTTTCCTCGGTTCCTACGAAACCCGCGACAGTTCCATTGCCATATTGTATAAGTGTTATTAGTAGCCATCGTGACGTTATTGGCTATCCTTTGTAGCCCTGTTTACGTCAGCTGCGGTTAGCCTAGAGTACGGTTTTTGGGTCTTAATGGGACCGACTTGTCCCCCCATGCCTTCCGTATGCGTAGCATTTTCTAATATAGCAAGTCTGGCATTAATATTGCCCATGTATTTGGCCATCATTCTTTCTATGCTTGCATTTATCCCTTCACTAATGGAGCTACTAAGAATTTCTAGTTTGCGATCCGTCTCCTCACTAAGTAATTGTAACTTTTCATTAAGAAACTTTTCGTCTATGTACTGTGGTTGTGGCGGCTTGGCTACTACTTGTTCTTTCTGTGTTATTTCGGCAGTAGCCCTCCTTTTCATGGGAGGGGATGCGGAATCTTGGTTAGCGTTAGCTACAGGCCTCTTCTCTTGACTTTCTTGAATCTGTGTGGTATCCATCTTATTGTTGTCATCTATCTGCTTCTTGTTTCTAAGCTTGGTGATATCTTCCTTAAGTAATTTGTTTTCTTCTAACGAAAGATGTAAAAGCTTTTCAAGTTTGCCCAATTCTGCTTGTACTTCGGCTAGTGCATCGTTTTGCGTATGCTGTGTGGAGCTCTGGGAGACCGTGTTTGCCCAGCTCACCTTATTTGGTTGGTATTCTCCATGAGGCGCCTCGGTTGTCCCGTTCCTTGATTGGGACTTGGACCTGGATCTTGACCTGGATCTTGACCCGGATCTGGACCTGGACTGCTGTCTCCACGGTGATTTCGACGCCCGTATGTTGGCAGGGGTTCCGTCGCAGCTCGGCCCTTTGAGGTCGGAGGTCGTTTTCTTGTTGCTGTCGTGTTGTGCTTTTTGCGCGCTGTCCGAAATGGGTAGGCGGGGGAACGATTCCGATCGTTCCCTTCCTGTCTTTAATATGCCTGGATTGTTGGGTTTTCCCTCGGCGAGGCGTTCTTGTGCTTTCCTCTTCTCGAGTTGCCGCTTCTTCAAGAGAAATGGGACCTGGTAGCGCTGGCTGCATCCCTTGTCTCCTGTGCGGTGGTCATTACTACATAGGGCGCACTTGTGGTCACAGCTATGCGCGGATGGCGTCGGCAGCATCTCTGCGCGTTGCCTCGTTGGTGCTGATACAATTTGCTTCTGTCTCTCTCTCGCTCTCATTTTCTCTTTCTCTCTCCCGAGCATAGCGCGCGACGCGGGCGCTCTCTCTCGCTTTTATTTTATTTTACAGCGTAAGCTGTTATGGGCTCATTCCAATAGCCGATTCGGGTTGCGATGATGCCGCCGCCGCCCCCCGCAACCGCTATCGCCGGAAATGCGAAAAAAAGTACTCACTCTCCGCCGGGATCAAACCCAGGCCCGCTGCGTCGGAGTCGGATACTTTACCACTGAGCCACGCAAGCTTTTTTTTATTACCTTCTTCGCAACAATACAGACTCCCGTACAAATACAAAGTAGGTCACTTGGCGCTACACAATATTACTACATAATTTGGCTAGACGGTACTAAATTGAAAGGCCTTCAAAGAGGCCATCACAGACACCAAAACGTCAAGCTCCTGAAACCACTCTGGTGGTTCAATCATGTGCTTTAGGGCATCCCGCGTGTACGTGAGACTTTCAATTAGGTGTTGCCTTGCCGACCTTGCATCTAATTGTGAAAGGCATGTCATTTTACTGGGTGATTTTAACCGTGTTTGCTTTCCAGAAGATACATCTAAGTTGCCCAGCGTTCGCGATATAAGTACCTTGCTTTTAAGTTCGATTGTAAGGGAACAAGACTTTGAAGACATTAGTTATGTGTTGTCAAATGAAAATCATGCCGTTTATACGCACTACCAAGGTGAACGTCATAACAGGTTAGACAGAATTTATGCTCCATTAACGTTTGTACCTTTATTCGCAAATTATCAAGTGATTGGTTTAGATTTACTTGTCCCTTTCCTCTTTCTACCTCTGGGAACAGGTGGATCGCTGTGGCCACAGATTACGCCACGCGCTACGCCATCACCCGAGCGCTCTCTACAAGCTGCGCCACAGATGTTGCCGATTTTCTTTTACGCGACGTCATTTTATTACATGGAGCTCCGCGACAACTTCTCACAGACCGTGGCCGGACATTCCTGTCAAAAGTTATCGCGGACATCCTGCAGTCCTGTGCCACGAAGCACAAGCTATCCACGTCATACCATCCGCAAACTAATGGCCTCACGGAGCGTCTTAATCGCACTCTCACAGACATGCTCGCGAAGTATGTCTCTTCAGACCACACAGACTGGGACCTCAATCTGCCGTTTGTCACCTTTGCCTATAATTCCTCGCGCCACGACACAGCCGGCTATTCCCCATTTTTCCTCCTGTTCGGCCGCGAACCAGCACTGCCCCTCGACACAACTCTCCCTGTTCACGCGGCACCCACCAGTGAATATGCACTTGATGCCGTCGCCCGCGCTGCTCACGCAAGGAAAATTGCCCGTGACCGCCTTTTGAACTCCCAAGAGAGTCAAAGGCGTTTCTACGACCAGCGACACCGAGACGTGCACTTCCCGCCTGGTTCTTTGGTGCTTCTATGGTCTCCGTCGCGTCAGGTCGGCCTGTCAGAAAAACTGCTGTCGCGTTACACAGGCCCCTACCGAGTGCTTCGTGCCGTGACTCCCGTCACATACGAGATCGCCCCTGACGCCCCATCTGCTTCCCAGTTCAGCGATGTCGTGCACGTTACACGACTGAAGCAGTATCACCCTTCCAGTGATGACATTTAGACGCTCCGGGACGTCGCTTCTGCCGCAGGGGGATTATGCTACACGCGTGTGGTATTTGATTGTTTGACCGATGTGCGCGGGCGCCATCACTCGAGAAAAGAAGAGGAAGAACGAGCTGGGCTCGCGCTGTGAACCTAACCGGTCAGCGCTGCAACCGCTGTTGTAAATACATCCTGTAAATAGTTGCCCGTCTTACCGACTCGTTCTTCGCGTAACAATATGTTAGCTTTAGCGATCATTGCCTGGTTATGTCAACGATACCAAAGAAACAAAGGGCATCAAAATTCAACTGGGATTTATGTAAGCTAAATGATAAGTTTTTGCAAGACGAAGTTTTTTAGAACTTCAGTTCAAGATAAGCTCGAAAATTTTCTCAGCACCACTACATCAGCGTTTTTCATTGCAGAATGGGACCTCTTCAAGACAGACGTTAAATTTAACGCAATTGAGAGAGCATGTGCAGTCCAGCATAAAGAAAAAGAACGTGAAAAGGAATTCCATCTCAGGTTAAAATACACGCACTGCGCAGAAAGCTTTTCGCCCGGATTATTTACGAAAGAAATCAAACAAGTTAAGTCTGAGCTTGAAGTTATGGATGAAGAAAAGTACAAGGGTATTAGGGCCCGAGCAGAGCGTTTATGAATGGGAGAGACGCCAACCAAGCGAGTGATGAGAAAAAACACGCCGCTTCCAAAGAAATACCGGACATAATATATCAAGGGGAAGTCACTAATGATGTTGGAATGATAGAGCACGCATTTCAGTCTTATTATGAAAGTTTGTTGGGGAAAAAGACCTGTGATATAGAACGTTTTCAGACTCAATTCTTGCCCTTAATTCCAACAGTATCAGATGAAGTCTGTGAAGCGCTCGAGGGACCAATAGGCCTTTCGGAAGTTGAGGATGCGATTGACGATCTCCGTCCCGGAGATTCGCCAGGGCCTGATGGTCTCGGAGGGGCTTTCTCTAAGAGCTTCAAAAGTGAAATAGCTGTAGCATTACACCGCGTGATAAGTGATATGTACGAGAGCAAGGAAGCGCCTCCTTCTTTTCGGGCATCGCACGTTATTTTAATTCCTAAAGCGAAAGACCCAGCGAGGCTTTTGGCGGTTGAATCCTATAGACCAATAAGCTTGACAAATACGGACTATAAAGTTTACACTAAAGTACTAGTGAGACGATTGCAAACTGTGATAAAAGAACTTGTGGGCCCCCATCAAACCTGCGGTATCAAAGGGAGATCAATATTTTCGAATATACATACTGCAAGGGCCATACTGTAACGTTGTGACGAAAAGGAGGAAAAATTGATCTTGAAAAGGCTTTTGATAGAGTCGTCCATGATGTCATTTTCTTGCTTTTCGAACATGTTAAAGCCGGTTCAGTGATAACAGATCGAGTGAGAATGGTGTACAAAGATTGCACTGCAAAATTAATAATTAATAGAAAATTAAGCGCCAGTATAAAAGTGGAGTCATCATTAAAACAGGGATGCTGCTTGTCGCCTCTTCTGTTTGCCTTGTATTTAGAGCCGCTTTGTTTGAAAATAATTAGAAGTCAATCTATTCGTGGATTTATCTATTCAGGAATTGAGACTAGAGTTCTGGCTTATGCGGAAGATGTGGCAATTTTTTGCAGAGATACAGAGAGTGTGGATAAAACTATGAAAGAGGTTGTTTCTTTTTGTGCCGCAACTGGAAGTGCTGTCAGCAGGACTAAGTGCCTAGGCTTATGGCACGGCAGCTGGTCACAGACACCCGGCTATTTTTGCAACATAAATTGGATCGTTATCCCTGCAAAATACCTTGGGGTGCCATTGCAACATTATCGTGACAGTGCACAGTATTGGAGCGAAGAAATAAAAAGAGTTAAAGACCAGACAGAAAAATGGGGTGGGCATAATTTTTCGATGTTTTCAAGAGCTAGTGTGTGCAATTTGTTTTTAGTTACAAAAGTGTATTATGTACTACAAGTGTTATGCATGGTAAGAGTTTCGGTGCAGAAATATCATAGATTGTTCGCAGTATTTATATGGGGATCTACTTGGGAATGAACCAGCCGATCTAACTTCTTTTATTCGTTGAAGAATGGGGGACTGGGGCTAACACATTTGTTTTTGAAACAGATCGTAAGTAGGTTCTTTTTCTTACGGGATCGAAGTGATATATTTCTGCGTACTGTTATTCAAGTGAGATTAAGTTCTTCCTTGCCTGAGTGGGTTGCCTCATCGTGAAATGAACGAACACCAACGCCAATTGGTTTTCTGAAGGAAGTTGTTATGTCTTTTTCATTACTGAAAGCGCATTTCTCGAATGACTTTGTGTCTTATGTGACGCGAATGAAACTCTATCGGGATCTTGTAGATGTTTTCTTACCGCTTCCTGCATATCGCACGATATACAACTTAGGGCCTAAACGCAATGTGTTGAAAAGCGTGACAAAAAAAAGTTGCAGTGGCTTAGCTCGGCTATGCCAGGATATACGTAGCGTTAGCAAAGGTTCAGCTGATTATTCTTAGCTTATTCTTAAGATTATTCTTAAGATAAGATTATTCTTATGAGTCAAGCTTCTCCGTTCTTCTGCGTTGTTGAGCAGCATTTGCGCTCTCCTTCTCCATGGCTATACCACACTGGCAAACGCCAGTCAGAAGCGCAGCGGCTCCAGCTGAGTGTCAGACGGCGACTGCACAGCGAGCGCGCGCCGGCGCCAGTGCGTCTACCACGGCTACGACGTCAATCCTCTGGAATGCGCAGACCGGCGGCGGTGAGTCGCGCGCGGCGGTAGCGGAGTGCGCGATAGGTGCCGGCTCCGGTGGCTCCGGTGCGCAAGCCGTGTGACATCACTGATCCTTGCGCATGCGCAGCACGGCTCTTGATGTGCCGCGCGAAACGGGCTTGGCTAGGCCAGTGTAGCTAACGCTACAAAACTGAGCCATGCAAGCGCTTGCTATCACGCAGCAGAAATATTCCCTCTAAACGCGCGGCGCGCAGGCGCAGTCGACCCGAGCCTCCGCCAGTATGGTGTCGCCATCTAGTTAACGTGCCTGCAACCGCCGCGTGCGACGAGATGCGATTCAGACGAGGCGCGCAATCAACGTTACATGTGCGCCACGTATTTTGGGCACCTCTTCGGTACACGTTATGGCGTCTCCTCGCAAAGTACAAACCGCTGCTGAAGAAGCGAATCGTAGAGCTACGTGCGCGGCTACAACCAGGCATCATCGGGCTCAGCAGACTGCTGTGCAGAGAGGATTACAAGCCGCAGCTCGCCGTCGACGCCGGGCGGACAGTTCAGATCGTTCTCGTCAAAATCGAGGCGAATACACTTTGCCGCGAAGAACTTGTGCGTGGTGCCGAAATTGCAGCTACTCTTGCACCGCTCAACCAGCTTACGCTGTGACTGTGCTGCGTGTGCCACGCAGGCCTGTGACTTTTAGGGGCGAAGCCCCTTAGGGTGTGGGTCTGTCCTTCCTCTGTAGTATGTAGTATTAGTAGTAGTCGTCGTCGTCGTAGTAGGTAGCCACGTCTACTTTTATGAAAAGAAAATTCCGAAAGTTGTGTCCGTAGCGCGGAATCGAACCAGGGACCCCTCGCTTCCGAACGCGCGGCGCTAACCACTACGCCACGAAGCGCACATGGGCACACGCACCACGATGACAATAAATACCCAACATTAACGAAAGACTGCGCGTTTCTAACGCGTTTGTGCTAGCGCGTTACGGCCCGTGTAAGAAGCTGGTGTAATACGCTGTGGCCTCTCCGCCTTACCCCCGTATTCATAAACGCTCCTCGACTTGAATTTGACTTGCCACCGCCTTGGGCAGCGCGTTCGAAACGCGTTGAAGGCGGTGGCAAGTCAAGTTCAAGTCGAGGAGCGTTTATGAATACGGGGGTTATACTCTCTCAGCAGTCATGTGATGGCGTCGGCAAACGCGGTGCCCGTTCCGGCAGGTGTAAACGGCTGCGTAAGACGCTGTGGCCTCTCCCCCTTACTAGAGAGTACTGCACGTTTCTAACGCGTTTGTGCTAGCGTCCCCTTAAGCGGCGCACCCGACGCGCCCCGCAACGCGGCTCCCTGGCTAAGGGCCCAAGCCGCGGAAATGGCCGCGAGCAATTCCAACCCGGCAGGACAACTGGACTGCATGGATGCTGAATACATGGAGCCTGAGCACGACATCGGGCCCTGCGACTACCGCCCCGACCTGAGCGGGGCAGCCGACGCGTCCAATGATACACTCCCTCAGCCACCCGTGCCTCACACTCCATGGTACCGGGTGGTCGACGCTCGCCGACGCAGGGTTGTCGCCGAGGAGTCCTCGAAGAAACCACCCGCCCCATTCGACTCACGCGAACGTCGACAAGGACCCGGCCGGCCCCGCCTCCCACGCCTTCCCGAAGGGGACCACAAGGTGGTTCTCCGAATAAGAGGAGGCATATCACTACAACAAGAAGCGGTCTTACCGCTGCGAGCCGCGATACAAACTGCACTCCGAGCCCCGCTGCCTCTGGAGGTGCGAATACGAGTACGCAAGGAACAGAACATCGCCCTGGTCAGCACCCCGGACCCTGACCTGGCCGAACAGCTTTGCCACATTCAGACGCTCCTGCTCGGCAGCAAGTCGTATCAAGTCTCTGCGTATGTGGCTTCCCCGGACAACTCCTGCAAAGGGGTAATCACAGGAGCCCTACCTATACCTACTGAGGATTCCCTCATCAACGAAACGGTCACCTACCCCCATGCTATCAACATTATCCAAGCCCGACCCTTCGGAAAGAACGGAGCATGCCTCTACACCTTCGAGGGAAGGCGAGTTCCCCGCTACGTATACTTTCAAGGTGTGGAATTTCGATGCAGACCTTTCCGCCCAGTCACCCAAGTGTGCCACTGCTGCCTCCGAACCGGACATCGACATGAAATCTGCCCATACCCACAAGAACGGCGGTGCGGGAATTGCGGCGTGCTTAACCCAGATGAACAACACGAACGTTGCCTTCCACGCTGTCTAACCTGCGGATCCGATGACCATCCCACCATCGACTTGGGTTGCCCTGCTCGTCAGAGGGGGCTCGGGCCCCGAGTAATGAAAGAGGGGCGCCAGGACCCAAAGGGACACAATACGACTCCACCAAGGCGGGATACCAAGGTATCGACGACAAACCAACAGCCTGGCGGCATTCCTAAGAATACCTGCAGCCAAGGACCTCAGAGCACCGCCCAATACAAGGAACCGAAAATATCATACCACGAAAAGAAGACTAAACAACCTGTTCAACCCCGAGTACCTCCTACCATACGGACACCTGCGACACCACTCAGCAACCACCCACCATTCGCTCCTGCGCAGTGCGGCGCGAGAAGCGAGGTCACGTGGCCAGCACTCCCGCAACGAGAACCCACCCAAGCACCTGGCTCGGCGGCAAGAGGGGGGCCCACGAGTTCATCCAGTTCGGCAACAGGAGGGAGCCGGGATCCAGACCCACAGCTTCAGCAACGGCAGGGCCCCCTGGACGACGCTAGTAAGTCGCCCGTTGAGCAGGCCTCCCCAGTACCTCCCCACTCAGCACCGCCCCATGCACCAGTCCTTTTACAACAGACCTGTGCACAATATTTCCAAACCCCAGAATTCACACAAGGCCTAACGCAACTAGTTCTAAAATTTGTAAGCGACAGCCTTGAGGCTGTTAAAACACAATTGGTTAAGGAACAAGAACAGGCACAACAAAGAATGGAGACCATGTTTATTCAACGCATTGACAAAATAGAAACTGCAATTAATCACCTCTACGATTTGCATGCTCAATCATCACCAACCCGTAAGCACAAGCAACCCAAATCCGCCGCCGCCGCACGCTCCCCTCAGCCCACGGAGGAGGTGACTAGCCCACAATCGGGGATTTCGACCCCCATAACGCCTCAACATGGCCAATTCCAATAAGCGACAGAATTCGGGTAGAGCGGGCTTAGCTCGTCCACCCGGAAACCAAACTTCATCTGACCTAAACATATGGCAATGGAATTGTAGAAGCATCAAAAAGAAACTCGCTCAATTGTCCGCATACATTCAACACTCCACGAACCCGCCAGATATAGTGGCCCTGCAGGAAACAGGGTCCGTGTCGCTATCCTTGCCGGGATATAACGTGGCATCCGTAACATCGCGTACTGCTATTCTTATTAATAAAACCCTCCCCTTTATCGACCGAACCCCTACGGGGGGTCCTTCAGAAGGAGGAACCGAGTACACCGCTCTCGAGATGATCCCGTCCAATCCCACATCGGGAAAAGGACTGCTGGTTGTCAACATATACAGTCCCCCTAAAGATAAGGGCACAAGGATACCGGAAATTCTTGCTCGAACACGACACACTCACCGAATCATAGTGGGCGACTTTAATGCGCGCCATACGGCATGGGGCTATGTAAATAACACGGCGAAGGGCAACCTTTTACATAACACTATGATGCACCACGCACTTACTCTAATTACAGATCCTACCATACCAACGAGAGTGGGCACCAGTACGGCAAGGGACACCACGCCAGACCTCACGATGGCAAGCACACATGTGATAGTGAAAACACACGAGGTCCTGCCGGACACATTAGGCAGTGATCACCACGTGATCCAAACAATCCTAACGCAAAATTCCAAAATTTTTCGGCCCAAAATTCAGACTCTTGTTGACTGGGATAAACTCCGTACGTACATCGCCGTGGAGGACACCACACCGCAAACCTTGGAGTCTTGGACTAAAAAGATACAACACGCGCTCGATAGAGCTGGCAAAAAGATTAAGAACACCAAGAATGCCCCACAAGTAGACCCCCACCTCCTCCATCTGTGGGAGGCTCGTCGGAGCCTCTCCAAACGATGGAAACGCCAGAGACTAAACCGCAAACTTCGCCTCCGTATCGCTGCAGTCACGGAGGAGGCTGCACAATATGCCACCCAGCTTGCTCAAACAAACTGGGCCAACTTTTGCAGCAGCCTGAAAGGAACGCTGGGCACAAAACGTACTTGGAACATCCTGAGGGCTCTTCTCGATCCCACTTCCACGAAAACCCACACGAACACTACTACCCATAAGCTCATTTATTTAGAGGAGCGAAAGGGCACGGATATTATGGCGCACACCAAAACTCTATATATTCCGCAGCCCTTACCTACAAGCCCGAACGCATCCCCTTTAACGCCGCCTGCTCCGGACGAAAACCTGGATGCAGATGTCACACTCCCGGAGGTGAAACAGGCCCTCGCCTATATTACCCGGGACACGGCACCAGGGCCCGACCGGATAACGTACAAAGTCCTTCGAAATTTAGATGACATATCTCTGCAGGAGCTCACGGATCTCTTTAACGAGCACTGGCGAAAGGGCACCCTGCCTGGCGATTGGAAACACGCCCAGATTAGTCTTATTCCCAAACATGGCAAATCCTTACTGCTTCAGAATTTACGGCCTATCTCGCTAACGAGTTGTGTAGGTAAACTTTTTGAGCACGTGATAGTCCGGCGACTACAACCGCATTTAGAAGCTAAACGTTTCTTCCCCGACACTCAGTTTGGGTTTCGCCCCAACCTATCGGCGCAGGATGTCCTCCTGCATATTAAAGAGACTTTATTCTATCCCAAACGACGGACGGCACGCACGAGAGCTATCCTAGCATTAGACATACAAAAAGCCTTTGACAACGTAGGACACGAACATATCCTCAGGACCCTTGCCACCACAGGATGCGGCCGTAGGATCTGGCAGTATGTCAAAGCTTTTTTGGAAAATCGCACCGCCGAGATTAGATTAGGTCCACTCACATCCACCGCTTTTGCACTCCCAAATAGGGGCACACCTCAGGGAGCAGTCATATCACCACTATTATTTAACGTAGCCATGGCCCCACTTGCCAGAGAGCTCACAGGTATACCTAAATTGCACCACGCGTTCTATGCTGATGATATGACCCTATGGGTGTCACAAGGCTCCATTGGGGAGGCCCAAGATGTCCTCCAAACAGCTATCAATGTCATCGAACAGCATATTAGCATAATGGGACTCTTCTGCTCACCAGAAAAGTCGGAATTGCTCACAATTAAACCCTACACGTCCGACCCAGGCATAGACCTGTTCGTACACGGTCAACCAGTACCTAAGGTTGATAAAATCAGGATCCTGGGTCTGCACATCCAATCTAACCTAGACGCAAGTTTTACACTGAACCTCCTCGATAAGCAAATAAAGCAAATCTCAGGACTGGTTCGCCGGATTACGTCACGCAACCACGGTCTCTCTGAAAAGGACACCATGCAAATGATTGAAGCTTTGGTGGTCAGTCGCCTTGCCTACCACCTCCCGTATCATCATCTCACTGAAAAACAACTGGATCAGGCTAATAGACTAATCAGGCGGGCGGTTAAGACCGCACTGAGGCTACCGGTGCGCACTAGCACTACCCGCCTTCTGCAAACTGGTCTCTATAATACCGTCCAAGAAATCATAGAGGCACAGAGAAGTAATCAACTCCTGCGCCTCTCCCGAACACCCACGGGGCGAAACCTACTCCGAACTCTGGGGTGCGAGCCAAGCGGCACGATCCCGAATGAAGAGCCGTGGTGCCCCATTCCTGTAAGACTCGCGGCTCACATGCACCTCAAACCGTTGCCACGAAACATGAATGTTCAACGCTACCCGGGCCGACGCAAGGCGCGGGCCGATTACTACGCCCGGCGTTATCAAAATCGCGAAGACGTCCTCTACGTCGACGCCGCGGTCGGTCCGCTCGAAGGAACGGCCACGGTTGCTGCCATGACGGAGGACGGACGCATTAAACTCTCGGCCTCGGTTAAAACAGCGCGCACCGACGTTGCTGAGGGGGTCGCATTAGCCCTAGCAGTGGCGCATGCGGCCGCGGATTCTACCATTACAGAAATCTGCACCGATTCCCAAAGTGCATATCGTTACTTCCTTCAAGGCATAGCGCCTAAGACAGTCACACATATTTTACAAAACATCCCTCCGCTTCCCCATCCGGTGACCATCACGTGGGTGCCTGGGCATGAGTGTGTCCCCGGGAACGAGCGCGTTAATTGCGCAAGTCCGAGGTCTTTCCCTCCGGACTCCGGACGACCACTCACCCAAGCCCACGGAAAAACCAGGAGCGGGGATCTACACCTACCACCAGATTACCACGTATTACAGGAAAGGTAGACGAGAATTACCTGCCCCTCACCATTCCCTTACCCCCCATCAGTGTTCAATCTGGCGCCAGATCCAGACCAATGCCCTTATTTCCCCATATCTGGCACATTTATTTTACCCTGGTCTCAATAATCCACAGTGTACCAGCTGCCAAGCGCCCCGGGCAGATCTTTTCCACTGTTTGTGGAGCTGCCCCAAGCCCATGGCGGTACAACCTATTCCCAACCCTTCCTTTTCCACGTGGGAGGCCGCTCTTCGGGCCACTTGCTCGGATGACCAGCTCTGGCTGGTGGACCGGGCCTGCCTAGAGATGTCGGCCAGGGGGCTCCCGGACATATAGGGGCCCAACCACATTTAAATAGATGAAATAAAGTTTTTATCCATCCATCCATCCATCCCCTTAAGCGGGAGATGGTGCAATTATAATGAAGGGCGTGTTATAAAATAGGAATGATGTCACATATGGCGCGTGTCATTGGTGGAAGTCAATCGTTCGATTTAGTGCGGCGAGACTGGGCGAATTACACGGAAGATTCACGGTTTACCGATGATTCCCTTCGGAGCTTCGCCCACTCATCATCATTCACCCCGTGGATATGCGGTGTTTGTTTTTTCTCTCTCTCCCGAGCATAGCGTGCGACGCTGCGCGAGGTAGTTGCTAGGCAACGCAGTGGCAGGCGGCACACATTACGGCCGGCTTAAACAGCTCCGCTGTTAAAAGTGGCACCTGCTGTCGCAAAACCTCGTCGAGCTATGACGTCACTGCGTTGCCTAGCAACCACCTCGCGGAGCGGCGTGTGCCTCGCCTCCTCTCCGTGCCGTGCACATGTTGCCTTGACATTGGACTTTAGGGAGAGGGAAGGAGAGGGTGCGCGCGGCGCGCGCAATGCTCGGCAGAGGGAAAGAGAAAATGAGAGCGAGACAGAGAAAGAAATTGTAGCAGCACCAACGAGGCAACGCGCAGAGCTGCTGACGACGCCGCCCGCGTTGCCTAGCCGCGCATGCGCCACCACAGTAGCGATGACGTGACCTCGCGTTGCCTAGTAACCGCCGGCGCTCCCTTCGCCCGACACAGACATGGCTCCTGCCTGCCTGCCTGCCTGCCTGCCTGCGTTTGTGGCATGCCAGGAACGCTGTCGCTTGTAGGCGCCGACGCGTCCAGCGCTAGTCAAGCGAAATGTCGCGGAAGAGAAGGTACCTCCGAGAATGATCGTTCAAGAATACCTTCCCTACATGCGTAGTTAAGTTAAACCAAGTTAAGACCAAGTTAAGCAGCCAGTAAGACTCGAGGATTGACACTTTCGCTGTGCCTATGCATTGCACGACCGAGTGCAAACTTGCCCGCTTTTTTTCATTGCGGAGCTGTTTAAGGCCGAGGTTGAACCCTGGCGTTGCGTTGATCAGTTTTGCTAAGCGAGGCGTGTGAAGGAGTAGGGAGAGAGAGAGAAGAGCGGAGGAGGTCGGAGAGTGGCGAGGATGAGAGAGGGAGAGCGCACGCCGAGCGACAAGTGGTCGGATCCAAGGAGTGAGAGACGGCGGCGAAGCGGCGTAGCTGCGTACAGTCCGACGTAGCGTAGACGCGCGAGTCGGCGTGCACCGGGCGTCGAGATGCGACATGCTGCATTTCGCGCCGGCCTCGTCACCCAGAATGCACCGCGTCTCGTCGAGCAAGATGTGCTGGTAGGTGCTGGTGGCCGCACGCGCAGCGAGTTCGCATTTTCGTATCATCCTGAAACTCCTAGTTTCGTGTAGAATGTGCATGCGTCTAGGCAGTGCGGCGCGGCGCACGCGTTGAACTATGGAGGGGCCGGTTTTCGCGCCACCTTAACGTGACGCACCTGGCGTCGCCAACCTCCACCGACGCTAGCTGACGCGCACACTGCGTCCGACTATAAAGTGGCCTTAAAAGCGTGCACTGTAACCGCAGAGCATTATATTTGAACTTCATTATAGTTCAAGCCACCAGCTCCGCTGTTTCATCAGTCTTCGCGACGTTAAGTCATTGAAATAGCGGTGAATTTTTTTTTTTTTGCAGTATGCGTTATCAATTTTTCACTTTCCCGGCGTCATCATCGTTTTTCTATTTTTTTCGTGCGATGACCATTCGCAATAACAGAATTTTTCTTGGTTTTTGAATCTTGTGGATTCATCTGAAAAATCCTATTTGCTTTAATATAGCCGAACGTTTAGTTTACCGCTAGTCATCTAGTCGTTGCAGTGAACACTGACTAATCCGTAATTTCATTGACACCGCTTTCATAAGGCGCCTCACATGGCGTGGTGTCAATTCGCAGCCCTGTCATTTGCTGTAGTTTTGAAGTCACAAGTTCCCCCAACAAGACATTTACTTTTGGGCTTATCGTTTGCCTCGTCTGCCGGTTACAGTCTGTGTTGCCATAATCTTCTCAGCATGTCGCTAAAGCGAGACGAATTAGTCGCTAAAATTCAGCAAAGTGTTGCTGCAAAGTCGCTAAAGCTTAAAAATTAAATTATAGGGTTTTACGTGCCAAAACCCCGATCTGATTATGAGGCACGCCGTAGTGCACGGGGGACTCCGGAAATTTAGACCACCTGGGGTTTTTTAACGTGCACCTAAATCTAAGTACACGGGTGTTTTCGCATTTCGCCCCCATCGAAATGCGGCCGGCGGGGCCGGGATTCAATCCCGCGACCTCGTGCTCAGCACCCCAACACCATAGCCACTGAGCAACCATGGCGGGTCGCTAAAGCTTCTTGAATAAATTTAAGTACGGTGAAGCGCGATAGATGGGACAAAGTACGGCGAGACATACGGGACAAGCGCTTGTTATTGATAAGTGCTCGTCTTGATAAGCACTTAAAATTAACACTTGATGCGCACTTGTCCCGTCTGTCTCGCCTTACTTTGTCCCGTCTATCGCGCTTCACCGTAGTCAAATATACATCACCAACTGGCTCAAAATTATACGCTTCTGAAGTTCTGAGTTAACATTAAGTAACGTATGCGTTTTCGAACACTATAATACAAGCTATACATAACGTAAATCAAAAACCGATACGCTTCACGTTGGTCTTTAGGGTCCGTGTGAGGGAAGAATAAACAGTGATTTTAACAGAAAGGCATAGTCGGCTTTTACTTTACCGTTATACTTACATAACAATGGACAATAACAGCTAAAGTGTGTTGTTTAAGCTGAGAGTGTTAGGTTCCAAATGCAGCGTGGTTCAAAAGAACACAAGCAATTTGATTTTCCTAGCACGCAAAGGCACTCGGCCAACATTATCCCCGAAAAAAGTTTTCTAGTTCTCGGTGCTCCTGAAAGGATAGCAAAATTTTGCAAGACGCACAACTTCACATGTTAACACGGAGATGACAATTACGTGACTTTTATGCCAGTCAAATATTCTATAGGCGTCATACAGACCATTTCGGCTGCTCACATATAGCTTCTCAGTAGTAAAGTTTGTTCTAGAAGGCTATTTTCGACGCAACTTTACTAGCTTCGATGTCCCCAAAATGTCGCCAATTGTTCTGTGACGTCCCTATAAAAAGTCGCTAAATTGAACCATTTTTGCCAAACAAATAAGAAAGTCGCTAAATCTAAGGACAAAATTTTCTAAAATGGCAACGCTGGTTGCAGTGCGCAGTGACGATGTCAAACCTGCAGCCTAATTTTAAAAGCTGTTCATACACTGCTGGAAAACGGAAATGTTGCCCAAACGAAAATTCGCCTGCAATTCGTCCTCAATGCGGAAGCTGCGGCCAAGTGGTTATGCCAGCATAATTTGCCGGCAAAGAAAAGGTAAGCATGGTGCGTGACGTTGTTCGTAGTTACCACGAAGCTAACCAAATCTGATCTCACAGGCTTCCAGCAAGATTAACGCGAGAAACACACCTCAGGCTCATTATACCAGCACTGGTCAGATTACCACACTTAGCTAACGAAGAGCGTTCAAGGTAGTAGATTCGTGTGGCTTCCCTTGAGTTCTAGCCTTATTTCAGGAGCACTTAAATCTACCCCAAATATGCGCGTCTACGTTCAGCAGCACAGCACTCCATCGCTGTAGATCGAAACAGTTGCGGCTGTGCTACAGCAAATTTTCCTTCGGGTGATCTTGCCGGCCTGTCGGCCATAATGTCTATTCCCTTTCTTATTGGCACGTGCTGAATGCGCTCACCTGCGGTTGCGGCGTTCGCGTGCGTCCTCCATCACCATCGTGACGAAGAAGAGCACGAAGAATCCCACGTAGAAAAGGGCCATGCATCTCTCAATCCGAGGCTGTGCTATTCTCCGCATTTTCCGTGCTGCTGCAGAACAACGGAAGAAACGTGGACTCTTCCGTAGCCTTATAACTGCTACTGAGATTTTTGATCAGAGTTTGTTCTCCTTAATTATAATTATGTGCAAACGAAATACAGCGGCAATTCAATATCGTAAGAACGCTGGAGAAGTTTCTCAGACAGCCTCACCGATGTTTCGTTAGGCGGACCAATCTCTGCGAAAACCCGAAGTTCGGTCGGTCGTCAAGTCTAAACGGTGGCAGGAAGTTCATTGGCGCTTTAGCCTGCTGATAAACGTATTTGTCGAAATTGTGCTTCCAGCTACCGGCCTCTACGTTGTGCCGTTTTCATAGGTACAATAGGTTATTGTAATCCCTTTTTAGAAGGTGGCATTTTCCCACTGTCTGGGGTTTCGCCAGAAATGTAGTAGTAGCACAAATGCAAAAAATTAAAGTAATTTGGAATAAAACATAAAATGAAACACATGCTAAATTGAGGCAGAATTGTGGGAAAATGAATAGAAAAGGCGCACGCTAGATAATGACCATACGAAAATAAAAGAAAAAATATGCTAAAATTAACAAGAAGACTTCACGAAATATTTTAAAATAAACGTTCTGAATAGCTCAGCAACCATTCCCGTGGATTCCCCAATTGTCAAGGCACCCAAGCGTATACCCGAGCAGAAACGGTTAGATTAAGCACATGACGTCGAAACAGCGCTTCAAAAGTCTTGTTGCGTTTTCGTCAAATTGCATGCATATCGTTGGCAAAATGTAGAAAACGATCAATGGTTTCGTTTTCAGTAGAACAACACAGCGGGGAAGGCGCTGGATCATCACTGCGCAAGTAAAGATCCACAGCTGTCTACTGTCGCTTACAGCTGCTGATGGCACAGCTTCGCTTTTCCTCTAATTGAATATTATCTTCTCTCTCTCTCTCTCTCTCTCTCTTACGGCACAGTTTACTGCTCGACGAACGTGTTAACTGCTGAGAATCTGGAGAATTAGTTAGGGACGTGAGCAGAAATTCACGCATCGTCACATGCTTCCCTAAGCAAGACGCCATGATAAACACTGACAAAGAACCGAAAACCGGGACCCTTGAGAGACACCTTCGCCAACGAATCTACCGTTTCCTTAAGAAATAAGTCCTTGTGGTCAAGCCCTTTACTTTGTAAAGGGCTTGACCACAAGGACTTGATCACAAGGACTTATTTTTAATTGTGGTCAAGCCCTTTACTTTGTAAAGGGCTTGGCCACAATTACATGAATTCAAGATCTTACCGACGTATTCTTTTGTTCCTGTTGTATCCATCTGCACCGATGATGATGATGATGAACTTATCGTCTTTGGCACATACCCACTCACGGGGATCGGCCAAGGAGTCGCGCAGATTTTATATATGTACTAAGTGAATAAATTTAGCAAATGTATGATTTCGGTGAATATTTTAAAGCTAGTAAATTCTAAGACGATTCAGTGGACAATAAATATATAAAAAGTATACATACTAGTACGCAAGCCAATAAGGTAAAGATAAATGGAATAATATGCTTAGCAATGAAATCGGTTTGATTTAATAATGAATGTCTCTACGGCAATGCATACGTTACTGTGTGAGTGTCCAAGCACACAAGCTCCGAAAGACAGCAGTTGCGGAGTGTTCAGTGGCAGGCCGAGCTGTCGCATTGCAATTTGCAATGAACTTTTAAATGCGAAGCATTTCTTGGCGAACATTTGCTACTTTGACAGTATCTATCTATCTGGCCGCCTACGTCCTTGTGCTCTCATGGTCGTTTCGTTAACTTGGTATGTACCAAAATTGGCATACTATGACAAAAGTATATGACGAACATAAATGATATGTCATAACATGAATGTCATGACATGGATGTCATGTAGGTCATGAAACAGCAGCCTATGTCTTGGTGCTCTCATGGTCGTTTCGTTAACTGGGTAGGTACCAAAATTGGCATAGTATGACATGAGTGTATGATGAACATAACTGATAGATCATGACATAAATGTCATGACATGCGTGTCATGTAGGTCATGGCAATGACCCAGCGAAAAAGATTAACACTCAAGAACCACTGGAATGGTTTCGGACGTGGGCACTAAGTGAAGGAAGCACTAAAGAATGCTGGTAGAAGTCATAGTCATAAGCATGACTCAGCATAAATGACAATGACTCAGCAAAAAAAGATTAACACTCAAAAACCACTGGAATGGGTTCGGACGGGGGCACTAAGTGAAGGAAACAATTAATCATGATGGTAGAAATCATAGTCATGATCATGACTCGGCATAAATGACAATTACTCCGCGAAAAAAGATTAACACTCAAAAGTCACTGAAATGGGTTCTGACGTGAGTATTAAGTGAAGGAAACCCTAAAATATGATGGTAGAAGTCATAGTCATGAGCATGACTCATCAAAAATGACAATGACTCAGCGAAAAAAAGCATTAACACCCAAAAGCTTCTGAAATGGGTGCGGATGTGGTACTAAGTGAAGGAAAAGGCTAAAGGTTGATGGTCGAAGTCATAGTCATGATCATGACTAAGGCTTACGCCTTAAGGTCTCTTAGTTGTAGCTAAAGGGACTCCTCAGGACTCATGACATCAATGTCATGTAGGTCCGTATCATGTAGGTCGTATCATGTAGGTCATGAAATAGCCGCCTACGTCTTGGTGCTCTCATGGTCGTTTCGTTAACTTAGTAGGCTCCCCGCACACTGCTTCGCATAACATCGATTCCCACAGGGCGTGGGATCTGCCTTGCATTTTTTATTAGGGATGAGAAACGCCGGCAGTCCAGTAAGTAATGGTCGATCGTTTGTAATGCGTTACAGAAATGGCACAAAGGGAAAATCGCCATACCAGATCGCTGCATGTAGAAATTTAGGCGTGGGACTAGACACCGCAGTCTTGTTCATATCCCTTCTGTCTGTCTGGATTTGCGAAAGTTCCTGCTCCAAGGGAATTGTAAGTGGTGCAGTTCGGTGGATGATGCTAGATTTGATTTTGATGCCATAAGGGTGTATGTTCTAAACCTGACAGACTTTATGAAACTCGTGGTTGGAAGAAGGGAACACACCGGGCCTGTAATAGAAGCCTTTGCCAGGCTATCTGCCGCTGCATTCATAAATATGCCTTTTTGACTAGGTACCCATACTAATCGCTAACTCCGCACATGACTTGGAACCAATGAGTACAATTGTTTTACTATATGTGACTCACCGGGAGCAGTAAGTGAGGTGCACAAGGATAAAGAGTGTTAATATTACCGCTGTTGTTGTTGAAGGTCGTAGCTTACGCAAAGCTAGGACAACAACTAGGAATTACACTAGAAATATTGAAGTGTAGTCGGGGAGCCGCACAGAAAAAGACCAATATAATGCCGATGAAAAAGTTCCAACTCCGGCCTTTTCCTAACTCTGCGAAGCATCTGTTGCTATAATTACGTTTGTGTGGAGCTGGTCTAAATGATCCTGGAGTAAGCCGTTAAGAATATGCCAGGGAAGGCTGCTTCGCATGGTTGGGGTATATGTTATCATAAGCAATAAGCAATGAATTTGGGATACTGCTTACAGTGATTATATCATTTATACGTACATTTAACGGACTTAATAACGATTATCTTTTATTCACCTGTGGCGTGTGAAACTGGAGGCCACGAAATTGCAAAAAAAAATAAAGCTAATTGACTGATAAAGTTCGACTGGGATCTTCTTATTGGACATTCATAGAGCCCAGTTGTTAACCTAGCTTTCATCACCTGGCTCATACCCACTAAGGGGGATTGGTAAAAAATCGGGTGGATGGTAATTCACAATCGCGAAAATCTAGCAGCGAGGAAAAGCAAAATGCCGTGAAAAAGGCAAAATTGCATGTTACGTATAAAGAAAAACGTAGAAAGACAGCCCAATTGGTGATTATGATTTAAAGTTTTCAATAAGCTCAAAAAATGTTTCTAAATACAAAATAAATCAATAGAAATAAAAACTGTACCAAATCGATGGTTCTACTTAATGGTGATGATAGATATGACATCAGAGCATAAGTTTAGTTACAAATTGAGAAAGTTAGGTGACAGGAATGATTAGAAAATGATTTTCCCGCCCGTTCCGTTCGCCATGGAAGTAGACGACGAGGACGCCGGGCCAAGTGTTGTGTACCGTCAAGTGTAACACTAAAAACATTCTATTCGTTTAAGGCATCAACACTGGGTTTTAGCCACAGGAACGTTTGCAGGGCCGTATGCGAGTTCCTTGGAGACACAAGGACAATACTTAGTTAATTTACTGATTTATTGTTTATTATTATTTTACAAAATTCCAATTTACGTTAATTTACTCAGTTATTATTTATTAACTTAGACAATTACAATTAAACTTATTGAAACTGTCAGTGGTTGACGCATATGATGGCACGATCGATGACCAAAAAAGTCGCAGTTTCACCTGAAAGGCGAAGCATCAATTGCGATAGCAAATTTGTAGAGAGCTATACCGAGTAATGATATTAGCTTTATCAGCTGTATAAACTTGGACATGCAGCAGCACGGCAACACGCAGAACTGTTGTCGACGCCGTCGGCGTTTTTCCCGCGTTCGCTCAATATGCGTGCGGCGTTGGTGACTGTTGCCGGAGCCTCTGATATAATAGGCACTTGGTGCCGCAGCTAAACGTCGCCTCCCTTCCCTCCCCCTCCTCCCCCCTCCCCCACGGCCTCTCGCGCGTCGGAAGAAGGTGCGTTTGCTCTACATATATGGTGATTGTAAAGGAGGAAAGAGACGCCTACTTCTGCAGCCCTTAAGGGAGCACGGCGCAGAACGCGCGTTTGTTCTCCGCCGTGCGTTCACTCCCCGTGAAAGCGCGCGCCCCTCGCGCCCTTTCACTCGCACATACAGCGTTCGGCGCGCTGAGCCGTGCTCCCTCAAGGGCTGCAGAAGATAGCGCCAACCTTTCCCTTTCCCTCAAGAACCACTTATCATCGGCAACGATTTCATCTCCATTGACGTCATACGGAACCTCACGGCGACGGCGACGGCGACGCCGACGGCAGAAATCTGCTTTTGAGTGTCCATATAATTGCTATCGCAATAAAACAACTTGATTTATTTACCATGGATACACATACATGATCAGCATCTCGGCGGGCGCGTCTTCACGCCTCGAACCGCTCGTCGTCAACTCAGTCCTTTCTCCCGCTTCCCGCCTCGCACACCAGTCACTCGAAGTATTTCTCTCGCTTGCCGACAGGTGCCGCTAGTCCCTCAGCTAACAAAAAATATTACCTTCTAGTTTGCTCTGCTTTCAAAAAGCACACGATTCCCTATAAGGTAAAAAAAAAACGGTTCCAGCATAAGTTACTCTCATTGAATAATTTCAACTGTACCTTCACAATACTTTTCCCCTAAAATTTTTCTCCCCCCACCCGTTTAACCGCCGGCTTCTTGGCCGGGGATATGCGCCATGGTATAGGCCCATGGTATAGGAAGCAAGCAAGCAAGCAGGTTTCCTATGACGAGGACGCCTAGTGTAATGTAGTTTACATCGTTTACATCGAGAATTCACCAGCATTATCTGTGTCTGTGTCGTACTTCACATTAATAACACAAAATTAACGCAGGGAAAACACAAAGTTAACACAACGAACACACCAGGGTACACAAGCGCCGGGGTGCGAGTGCCACCTAAGACAACGATTAGGGTAGCCTCCAGCTTTTTATTCGTTTTCTCCCGCTGCGTGTTCGTATAGCATGGCGTTCTCCAACTACTGCCATATTTCTTCGAGTGTTAATTTTTTTTGCAATATCAGTATTGTGAGGAAACCGAACGTGTGGTTAAAAGCAAATTTACCATTTGTCCCATAATTTCACTCAATTGGTCCTAAAAAGGTTATTGTTGACTAGGAAGACTAGCACCGTATGTAGTGTTGATCATATTTAGCAATCATCAAGCATATTTGCACTACCTTCTAGCAAAGAATATCATAATCATTCTTCAATACGTGAATTCAATGATAGCTTTGGCTAGCATGATGCAACTATTTCTTTTGGATGTCCTTTCTCATAGCATGACACCAGTCGCATGACAAAGAAAGGCGTATAAACCGACCAAATCGCAAGTCGTTTCGGCTTCTTCCATACGGAAGGAAGCCTTGTTTACAATTAAGGTTAGTTTTAACTAAGACACTCGAACCCACTACCTTTGATGTTAGAGGAACCCCCGACTTTTAGTAGGAGTCGGACGCACAACCTTTGGTACTATTTAGGGCGAAGTTAATTAAGGTGGCGTTAATTAAGGCACTCGAACCGACGACCTTTGGTGAGCGAAAACAAGCAATAGGAAGTAACAACGCATGCGAATGAGAATGTCAAGTAATTTAATGAATGTCTAGTGGGCGCGCAGGCTTCTGACTTCATCCTCTTAAGCCTATGCTGAAGTGACTGTCAACATTTTATGATAAAGAAATTAATTATCAGCAGTAATATTCTTAGTATTACTACAGGAATGTTTCTTTGTTTTCTTTTAGTTTTACCATTCGGATTCTGGATTTGCAGCCACTGTTGGTAATCAACATCGGCGACGGTGCCGCACGTGCACAGCTAGCACGGGGCTGGTGCGTGGCTCCAGAAGAAGATCGACCGTTGAGCGGTGCGCCATGGTGCTCAAGCGCTACAGGATCATCGTCACCATCGCCGTCATCGGGGTCATGACATGCGTGGGCACAGTGCTCTTCGCGCTCACCATCACCCGCGACCGGCACCGGGCTGCTGCTGCCGCTGCCGACTGCAACTCGACGTCCTGCCAGGACAGCCGCACCCAGGCAGCAGCGCGTTCCAGCGTCCGAGAAGCCGTGGAGTGCCGCAGCTTCTACGATTTTGTGTGCTCGCGACACCGTCACGGCCGGCCGCTGCTCCACCAACAGGCAGCGCTGGCGTTCGTCACCAGAGTCAACGCCTCGCTGTCCTCCTTCCCGGTGCTTTCGGAGTCCTTCCTGCGCGGCTCGTGTCCCGGTCACTACGCGCTGCTCGGGCTCGACCTACATCGCGCCTGCCTGGGTCCCGCGGGACCCACGAACTGGGAGCAGGTGGCGCGGCTGCTGCGACGTCTCGGGCTGGCTGGTTGGCCTCTGGCGAAAGCGCAACCTCTCGACCGATCGCCGTGGGATCTGGCCGGCGTGCTGGACTTCAACCTGGGTGTCTTCCCGCTGGTGCGCCTCTCGCTGCGACGACACTACGGCAGCGTAACGATTCAGCTAGACCGCACGCCGCTGCCTCTGCGCCTTCACCAGCTGTCGGTGCCGCCACCTCGAGATGTGGACAGCTACTTGGAAATCGTCGAAAGAGCGTTGGGCGTGCTGCATGGGGGCGAAGGAACGAGTGACAAAGACCCCGGCGCGTACCGCGCCGCGGCGGCCTGCCATAGTCGAGCTCGAGCAGGCTATGGAACGGGCGCAGCCCCGCGACGCGTTCGTGTACGGCGCCAGGCTCATCCGGCTAGGTGACTTGCCACGGTCGCGCCAGTGGGACTGGGCCGAGTACGTAGCCATCGTGCGGGACGATTCGACACTGCTTGCAAGAGCGAACCTCACGCTGCTGGTGCACGAACCCGAACACTTGGCGCTCGCCACCGAGATCCTGGGCAATGCGAGTGCCGCGGTGCTGTTTAACTACCTCGGCTACCGCACTCTTACGCACCTGGCGCCGCTGCTGCCGGCAGACGCGCACTTCCTGCTCTCGCTGGCGCCGTGGGCGGACGCGGGGCCGTCGCCCCTGCTGGCTGGCTGCCTACGGCTACTCGCGCACCTGCACCCGCACTGCGCTGCGTTTCTTTGCCGGTCTGAAGCCGGGCGAGACGAAATACGTGCCTCCCAGCAGACCTGGACGCCACGCCGTCGAGCTGTTCGCCGCTGCGCAGCGTGCCACAGCCTCCGTCGTCGAGACGCTTCCGTGGCGCGACATAGATGTTGGCCTGCGGCGTGCCCGCGCACTGCTCGAGACGCGGCTGGTGCTACGAGAAGGCAGCGACGGCAGCTCGAGCTCGCTGCAGGAGTGTGTCCAGGGAGGCGCCGCGCTCTCGCCCTCCAAGGGCGGCATCCTCGAATCTCTCCTGCGAGTGCAGTCTGCCCGTCCCTTCTGGCTGGCGGCCACTCCCGAAGACGGCCTCGACTCGCGACACCAGGTCGAACCGTTCTCGATGCGCGCCGACTACTTCGCAGAGCCAAACTTGGTGTACGTGCCGCCCGCGCTCTCGGCTGCGCTCGACGATCGGCCCTTGGGCGACGTGCAGGCGGCCGCACCGCTGGTCGAAGCATTGTTGCGCGCGGCGCTTCCCGGCGAGCCGCACGAGCTTCTGCGTTTTCCTGCGTCCCAACTGCGCTGCCTGGCGCGTCGCCTGGGCATATCGCAGTACGACGGCCACATGCCAGACCAGCTTCGCGAGCTGCTGCAGCCGTCGGTGCTCCTCCAGTTGTTATCGCGGGGACGCAACGGGTCCGCCCTGTTGTCCGTGCAGGTGTCGAAACAACTGAAACTCTCGGAGCACCAGCTCCTTCTCGTGCACTGGGCCTCGACGCTGTGCGACTCGCCCTCGTTGCAGAAGCGACTGCGACGCTACAAGCTGATACCGACGCGACAGAGGGTGGACGTCACGTTGGCCAACCACGCCGCATTCCACGAGGCCTGGAACTGCCCCGCCGGCTCGGCCATGCACCGTTCCAAGGCGTGCCCGCCGCTCACGGCGTGATCTTCTGGAATAAGAACCGCACGACCCTGCCATATTTGCCTGTCTCTTTTGTTCGCACATATACACAGAAAACAGCAGGAAATACATCGGATGTGATGCTACAGCAACATTTTAATGCGATTATCATTCTTTACGAACTTCATCAATTTTGCGGCATATTTGTCCATGGTTAAGCGACTGCCCGCAAGCTGGGCTTACTAGGTAGTTCATGGTCGAATGAATAAAGCACGGAGCTGCTGTGTTGAGGCAATCGAATTGAAAACCAACCATCGAACCAACTTCGGTCAACCCTGTGATCAGACAATCTTCATATTCGAAGAATCTTGCCTGAGTGTATATTCAGATAGTGCAGCGCACTCATATTCATTGTTTCAATGCTAATCGTATTGACGTCCACATTTTTCGTGATATAGGTTGCGCCGGAATTCGCTCTACCCATTCGACCACGGACTACCTTACCTACCTTGAAGGAAAACGCATAGCCGAGGACAAACCGCAAACTGGGTGAAGTTCCGCGACATCGCCACGACCGTTGGAGCGCTGGACTAAGGACCCCATTCTACGATGTCAATGAAGTTCTTTTTCTGTCTCTATTAATGTTAAATGTCTCTATTAGAATGGTAAAGTTTGTTTCATCACACGATTGGACGCCGCGATCATGAATGTAATACACCACAAGTAAAAAATTTACAAAGCTGAAAAGCCGTTGCTAGTTATTGATACAAAAAATAGCTTCGATGTCGGCACACATGCGCCTTGTGCCGTCCATGTGTGTGTTACTTGCCCCGTAATCGTTGGGGAGCGCAGAAAGTCTCTGTCCCAGACTTTTAAAGATTCTGTCACTAGGTCTTACAACTGACCATCCCTCGAACTGTCCAAAGAATTCTGCTCCAGCATCTACAGCGGACAATCGGCACCGGTTGCGGCTGTTTAAAAATGAGGGCTGCACGAGAAAAATATATAATGCAGTGCCGAGCTGCGAACTGATGACACCGGCAGTTCTATGCTTTCGCTCATGGACAATAAGCTCGCTAATTCCAGTACTACTATTACTCTGAGAGCAGTTAAAAGTTAACAACACGGTTTATTTTTGTTTGTCCGTCCATTCTATCAGGCTGACGACAACGTCGTCATAAATCCCTCGTCAAGCCAACATTTCATGTCAAGCTTATGCACGGCATGGGTGAAGAAAAATAAATATTTTCGCACTAGCACCATTGCGTTGCTCGCGCTGCACGCATTCCAAGCCCGGTAGATAATGCAAACTCGTAGAGTGATGGTGCCCATCGAGTTTCACACAATATTGTAGTGCCTGTGTCCATATTTCGAGGAACACAACAGTAAATGCTCTGGCGAACTCTTGCCTCCTCCTTCTTTCACTGCTCACATGCAGGGTAGCCAACTCGACAAAGACTACTTCTCCTCAACAGTGTGCTGAACTAGGCTGCTTTGCACTAAAATTAAAGAAAATCTAACAACGCGAAAGACGGATGCATTGAAAACGACAGAAAAAGCGCTGACTAAGAAGCTTTAGTTAAGCTGCATGCCTTTCTCTACCCTAACTCTAGTTAAGCTGCCTGCATTTCTTTTTCCTTGCGTCACATTATCGCAGGCTCCAAGATGTTCACGTAGGTGCCGCTATTTCCGACTTTGGCACTTACGACGCGACAAACTCAGAGGCTATCCCTCAGTAATCTCAACTTACGGTTGAGTTCGCGGTGTGTCATCCCTTTGCTGTGCTACAGTGTACTAGATAGCTACGCGCGGCTATTCTCCCACCGAGTTACATGAGTAGCACATTTCCTTTCGCACTTATCTCTACGACAATCGCACAATTTCCGAGAGGCAAACAGACTTCAACTTCATGTTCGCTCATGCTAGTACATCGGCAGCGCGCACATCGGCTAAGCGATGCATGCCATCCCCCGGCCTCGCGTTGAAAGGCTTCCTAAGGAAACGAGCGTCGACCATGATTGTGACACACCTCGAGAGTGTGCAACTCGGGAAGCAGACGACCTCTTCGTCAGGTGTTGGCTGGCGATATCAGGATAGTCGTTTTTCGGAAGTACGTAATTCCTGACTTATTAGTGCCTTAGCGCAGAATTCACAACAAAGCGCCTGCTCCGTTCATGTTTCTCTGTTTGTTTGTTTTTGTTTGTTTCTTTTTTGTCTTTTTTGTGGATTCGGCTAAAAGACTAATAAGTATGAAAAACCAGCTAGCCCGAACCAACGCTATTTTTCTTTCTGGGGTTTTACGTGCCAAAACCAGTTATGATTATGAGGCACGCCGTAGTGGAGGGCTCCGGATTAATTTTGACCACCTGGGGTTCTTTAACGTGCACTACAACGCAAGCACACGGGCGTTTTTGCATTTCACCTCCATCTAAATGCGGCCGCCGCGGCCGGGATTCGCTCCCGCGACCTCGTGCTCAGCAGCGCAACGCAATTCCTATCGAAATTCTAAACCAAGGTTGTCGCCTATACTTCAGTCTGTTTATAAAACTGCCCCAATAAATATACACAGTAACGGTAGGAAGAAGCACACTTATCCAAACACCTTCTTTATTGATGTCAGCTACTAGCCAATAGCAGCCGCGTATGGGAATTGTTTGAATGGTCTGTTATTCATCTTTGAACATACGCTACTGTGTGCACTGTTTTCTTTTTTTTTTATCCTGCTCTAATTGTTGCCGTACTTTGTTAGCTTAACCAATGTTGTATTTACTGGTGTATTCTTTTGATACTGCTGGATATTTTTCCATTGTGACCCCCTGTATTTTAACCTCCCTACGATAATGCCGTATACAGGCGATGTAGGTATACCGAATAAATAAATAAATAAATAAATAAATAAATAAATAAATAAATAAATAAATAAATAAATAAATAAATAAATAAATAAATAAATAATGAAATTAAATTATGGGGTTTTACGTGCCAAAACCACGATCTGATTATGAGGCACGCCGTAGTGGGGGACTCCGGAAATTAGGACCACCTGGGGTTCTTTAACGTGCACCTAAATCTAAGTACACGGGTGTTTTCGCATTTCGCCCCCATCGAAATGCGGCCGCCGTGGCCGGGATTCAATCCCGCGACCTCGTGCTCAGCAGTCCAACACCATAACCACTGAGCAACCGCGGCGGGCAAAATAAATAAATAAATTAATTAATTAATATGGCAGCCCGAAAATACTGAGGGGAAAGCTTTTGTTGAGAAGAGGCTGTTTGAGAAGAAGGTGACTTTGCGCTCCGCTTGCGAGCTGCACGCGGCGCACACGAACGTTAAATTTGGCTGAGATGTTCACAGCAGCGTATGCCATCCGCGGACTGCTATTTTTTTTTCACCAAGCCAGGGGGGTGGTTCAGGAACCCTTTCAGTTAAACGCGGGAAACACACCATGCGCAATTTTCGTACACTCTTTGTGATGCTGCAGTGTCCAGGGTCGATGCAATGAAAGATCATGTTGCGTATTTCAACAAAAAGCTATGCTTCTCCTTACGCGTTATACATGTGAAACAACGTGTCCTTCGGGCTCTTGGCATTGTTTGTCGAATGTGACATGACTTCCACTCCCCTGCTGCCTTTCGGATATTGTATTCCACTGTGTGCCTTCCACTACTAGAGTATGCCCCTGCTGTTTGGGGCGATAGTTTCCAATCTAATTCTGACCTCATTGAATGTCTGTAGAATGAATTTATGTCTATTTTCAAGCACTGCTTTTGCCGTTCTGGTGACCATGGTCAGCCCTCGGAGATGTATCTTAACTCAAACCTTTAAAATCAAGACGTATTACATCGGACATTTTCTTCCTTTACAAAGTGGTTCATGGCACTATCCTATATTGCCCAAAGCTTCTCGATCATTTAAAATATTGAGTGCCGCACCCGCCGTTGTCGTGTAGTGGCTTCGGCGTAGCACTGCTGAGCACGAGGTCGCGGGATCGAATCCCGGCCGCGGCGGCCGCATTTCATTGAGGGTGAAATGCAAAAAACGCCCTTGTACTGTGCATTTGGTGCACAATTAAGAACCGCAGGTAGTCGAAATTATTCTGGAGTCCCTCACTACGGCGGGCCTCATAATCAAATCGTGGTTTTGGTACGTAAGATCCCGGAATTTCTTTTAATTTAATTTTGCGTGCCGCAGAAGTATACCAGGCTACTTGCCGCGTTCTCCGCGCGGCCATGTTGCATTAGTCACTGTCCTATGGCTCTACTTAAAAAAGCATGTAATGTGTATGCAGGTGGAGATGGTGGATTCTGTTAAAACCCTTGGAGTACATTTCTCAAAGCACCTTAGCATGGAATGAAAACCTCCATGCAAAGATGTCATCTGCCATTGGTGTCCTTGCACGTACGCGATGTATTCTTCCTACAAAAGTGAAGATTATGATCTACAATGCATTAGTGTCCTCTCTGTTGCAGTACTGCAGCATAGTGTGGTGTACTACTGGTGTAACAAATTTGCGCAAGCTGTATTTGCTGCAGAAAAGAGCCTATGCGACATATTGTTGCTGTGCATTCTGCTTCTTCTACAAAACTTCTTTTTGCAAAGTTCGAAATTCTTCCAGTGTTCTGTTTATATAATTATAGGCTGATGTTGTGTTATAAAGCTTTTGTTAAGTATGGTACCGATACCATAATTAATCTTGCTAAGTTAAAAGTAAACAAAAGTGTTCGTCTAACCAGGCACAAAGAAATGTGGACTGTACCCACCCCTAGAACTACTTATGATGAACAATCTTTGTCCTACAAGCTACCTTCCCTGTTAAACTTATTAAACCATGAAGGATTTTGATCCTTCGTGTAATCAAAATTGTCTTATTAAACACTTTGCCCAGTCCATTTGTTTTCAGGAATAGTACATCCTTTCGAATTTCTTGTTCCTCTTCTTGTCGATCGCTGCATTTTATGTTCATGCCATTTCAAGCCTATGAAAATGAGCTCTATTGTTTCGCGCTTTGTTACAAAATTTTGTGTTACGCGATGTTATTCGTCGATTTATGTGAACCCTTCGTGCATGACTGACCGTCATCCTACTGTTTTGCCAACTGTAACGGGGTCGGGACCTCGTCAAGCCGCTTACGCTTTTAGTCCCGTACTCCTCCTATCCAAAGGAAATAAAGTTGATTGATTGATTAATTGATTTCAGAGTTCATTTCCTGTATTCTGTACATGTGTACGCGTTGTACATGTACATGTATAATCATGGTGTATAATAGCCCCACCGGTATGGCTACCTCGATTTGTTTCTTTGCATAACATGGTTTTCTGTAGCAATTTGTATTACATTTACAGGGTGTCATGTGTATTACTATTTAGGTGCACCAGTACAAAGGCTCTGTAACTGTTTCTAGGCAGTATAATAAACACTTGATTATTACTATTATTATTATTATTCTCCCGAGAAACAAAGGACCTAATAAAGAAACCACAAAACATGAAAGTGTTAAGCTCAGGAGGTCAGATAGAATTCGCTGAACTGTCAAAACTGATCAACAAGAAGAAAGTAAGGGATGTTCGAAATTATAACGTGGAAAAGGTTGAGGAAGCAGTAAAATATGGACGCAGCATTAAATCTGTAAGAAGAAAGCTTGGCATAGGGCAAGGCAAGATGTATGCACTGAAAGATAAGCATGGTAATATCATCAGCAATTTCGATGACATAGTAAAAGCAGCGGAAAAATTCTATACTGTCCTGTGCAGTGCCCAGAGCAGCCAAGCTACTTTCATTCGAAGTAGCGATGAACTTGATACAGATGCTCCTCGTATAACTAGCGATGAAGTTAGAAGGACCTTGCAAGAGATGGCCAGTTGACAAGCTGCTGGAGAAGATGGAATAACAGTTGACTTAATCAAAGATAAAGGAGATATCATGCATGAAACGCTTGGGGGCAATTTACACGCAATGCCTCACAACTGCAAGTGTACCAGAGAGCTGGAAGAACCCCAACATTATACTAATCAATAGGAAGGGAGACGTTAAAGAATTTAAGAATTATAGACCCATTAGCTTGCTTTCAGTATTGTATGAAGTATTCACCAGGACAACTGCCAATAAAATCAGGGCAACACTTGAAGACGCTGGCTTCAGGAAGGGATATTCTACGATATTCTACATATCCATGTCATCAGGTAATCGAGAAATCTGCAAAGCGCAATCAACCTCTCTATATATTTTCCTAGATTATGAAAACGCATTTGACTCAGTAGAGATACCAGCAGTCATAGAGGCATTGCGTAATAAAGGAGTACAGGAGGCATACGTGAATATCCTGGCAAATATCTACAAAGATTCAACAGCTACCTTGGTTGTCCACAAGAAAAGTAGAGAGCTACCTATTAAGAAAGGGGTCAGGCATGGAGACACAATATCTCCAATACTATTCACTGCATTCTTAGAAGAAGTATTCAAGCTCTTAGACTGGAAAGGCTTCGGATTGAGGATCAACGGCGAATATCTCAGCAACCTGGGGTTTGCAGATGACATTGCCTTATTCAGCAACAATGGGGACAAATTACAACAAATGATTGAGGACTGTAAAGGTGAGAGCCTTTTCGAAGGAAATACCAGGCTTCGTCGTCAGGGACGGACAAGCCTTGATACAGAGAGACAAAGTGTCAGCTCGTCTTCAGGGTTTCATTACTTCTTTATTTTCTTTGTCGTGTCCATGCACTGCATTCCGCATGCCCCGCGCACTCCTCCAAACCTCTTTCTCGTCGGCATCTATGCGCCGCACACTGTAGCAGACGACGCTATCACATACTTGAAACAGGCATTTCAACAAGGACCTTAACCGAGCAAGTGTGCAAGTGGGGTTGAAGATTAATATGCAAAAGACAAAGATAACTTTCAGTAACCTATCAATGAAATAAGCATTCAAAGCGGTTCTAAGTACAAAGCGAATAATAGAGGGGACAAGGCACAACCTAGCCTTACCGATGCCCTGAGGTAGGTTCTAATAGGCAACCATTAACTATTAGTCTTGTTGTGCCATTAGCATAACAGATGGTGATGCCTTTAAATACAAGGGACCCAATGTTTATGTGCTCGAACATACGAAAAAAGAAGTAGTGATTAACTTTATCATATGCTCTTGCCCAATCAACCTGAACTATTGCGACCTGACCTGCACATTCTGCTACACACTCTATAGCACAGAACGCGCAACGTGGATATTAGTCGCCACCTTTGCAACAGGCGACCGTGATGAATATACTCGAGCCTGTGCACGTGGTTGGGATCTGCCTGGCGTGCGAATCACTAGGTGGCAGAGCGAGCGGCTGCAGAGCGAGCACGGCAAGCTGCAGCCGCTCGTTCTGCCTTTCGCCTAGTCGAGGACCCGCAGTCCATGGTCGGTGACGATGAATAAGAAGCAACGCTCTTCAGGTAGCCGTCGGACGACGAC
>NC_051157.2:149358941-149405288 GCF_013339745.2 Dermacentor silvarum
GGCAGCAGAGGAGGACAAGTGCGCACGCCGAAGGCCACTCATCTCTGCTATCTGCAAAAATGTACCAGTTCGTGAAAATCTGGCGCTGTTTTATACAAAGCACAGCACCAGTTTCTTGACAAAATGACGTGGACAAGTATTCTGCCAAATAATTTCTCATTATGTTTTCAAGTTCCAATATGTTTTTATCCCAACATAGATTGAGGCCTGTACCCAAGTTCATTACCGGCGCTGCTTCAGTGACATGCAGTTAATGCGCATGTACGATAGGTATAACGACGCACACCAAACAAACTTAAATGCATCTGCTTACGGTGACATCAAATAAGAGCAGATTCAGGACGCTATTCTTTATTTCGTTCCGAGCATGCGCCTCTGTCAAATGAATGACACTGCTTGCGTAATATCCTAGCATCAAAAAATGCTCTGGTTCTACATTATGGCGTGCAATTTATTGGAGAGGACACTGCTAGTTCTCTGCTGAAAGACAAATAAGTAAGCAGACTTCAACAATTTGTCGTGATTTGAACTGATTCAGTATGACCCCGAGCCGCTACAAGCAACTGCTTTTGGCTTTGGAGGTGGGCTTAATATCACTGGGGGACTCACCGCATAGAAGGAAGTTGAGACATGCATAAAGCGAGAAATAAAAAAGTGAGAAAAAAACGAGGCATAACAAGCTTCTACCGTATCCTAAAATATCCTCCTGATTTTATCGTAGGGGTTTCTTTTGTGCTGTAGGCCTTGATATTGTTTTCTGCATTAATTGGTGAGGTACGAGGTTGCCCCACGATCACGAGACACCAGGACAATGACCCCATCGGCATGACGATCGAGGATGGTGTAAATGAATGGGCGATAGACAGAGGCAGCACAGTTTAGAACTGGCAAGTAATTATGCCGCAATAAATTTATTAGTCGCGTTGGAACATCGAGATTGTGAGAACATTCGATGTTTACTGATAAGCAATTAGTGGAAAACCATGGAGAATCGAGAAACCACACCCTGGTAGCATAGCAGGCATATCACCTTCTTTGCCGGTTTTCGCTGTTTTGTCCGTTGATTGTTATTTAGGAGACTGGGAAGCTACGTTAGTTCTTATAATGACAGCTTTTTAATAGAAAATATCAATTTATTTGTCGTGTAATACGACGGTGTCGTATACACTTGCCGCAGTGAGATGTCACACCATAAGGCTCCAGATGTAATTCCTTCCGGGTCTACACGATGAGATAACTTTACACGTTATGCCGAACTTCAATAAACGCTGTTTGCCTGACAAGAGAAATACTTTCCAACTTCATGCGCAGCGCGTGACGTAATCGTGATCCGCCCAAAAAGCAGACCAAAGTAACAGAATGGAGACATGTGACTGGTTCTGACTTTAAAAAAAAACAAGAAAAAGTTTTTAATAGGCACATATGGTAGAGGCGTTATTTGTGACGCCGCCATGTACAGCGGCAACGTTTTATAGTCCTGTCTGCGTTGGTCTGACTTTTTTTTTTAACGAACAAATATGGCTTCGTGTTGGGTGAGATCTGAACAAAATGCACGTTTCTACCGCATACCCTCTGTCAGGTAAATGGAATACGAATGTGGAAGGCCTGCCAAAGGAAATATCCAACCCGGACATTTGGTTCTTTCCATAGAACATCACAAGGCTTGGGACATTTGTTGATCTTTTAACTCTACTTTGTACGTTTATTTGTTGCCTGAATAAGCGCTTTTTCATAGAAGCGCTTTTGCTGGTACAGGAAGACCTGTATACGCTGTTTCCAGGGGGATTTTTTTTCGCTATAGACGCGTCGCATCTTGAGAACCCAAGCAGCTACGTATTTGGGACATAGATACGCTAGGACGGCAAGATCTCCAGATGTACCCGATACCTGATGATGGTAACGGGAAGTCCAGGCTAAGGAGGTCTCACGCCACTTCTTTGCATATATAATTGCTGCGATCGAAGTTAACCAGCTCTAAAGCGAACTTTGCATTCAAATAATTATAAGAATTACGTGCCAACTATCAGGCACATGTTTCAGTTTTTCTAATGATTCTATTTTTCTCGGCAAGACAGCAACAGCACGAAGCCATCACATTAAGCTAGTGTGAGTGAGTTCACAAAGAGTGCTTCACTTACAAACTGTTCGACCTGGGACAATTGCCAAGGTGGTCCAAAGTCGTACACTTTCTAGGTACCATTAGCCGCTACGAGGAAAGGACCCGCGGAATGTGGACCGATTCAAAGCCGGTGTTGTCTCAAAGTGCCACTTGGCATGTGCAATGCGAGGAACTGTCACGTGACGCACCCGCTGAGAGGCAGTTGCCTCTGGCACGAGAGCATGGTGGTTAAAAACAGAATGGTGAAGCGATTGAGGCCTAATGTTTAGACGGTTGTGCGGCCGTACTGGAAAATAAGAGGTTCGAGCTCATTATCAGTCTTGCATTCCCTTTTACTAAAAAACACAAAAACAAGGAAAGATAACAACCTACATATTGCGAAGTGCCTGGAACGCGGCAACAATACGTCTCGATAAAACGTATTGATCTCACGCGCTGTGGGAATGGCTGAGCAAGAGGTGATGGGGGTTCGTTTGGTTGGATATACTAATGCAGGAGCTAAAAAAATAGGGACACAACTACATAAGAGATAAGAAGGATACAAGCAGAGCGAATGGTGATATTATGTACCTACATATGTCGGTTCTTCAGCAATAAAATTAAACCGTTAACTCCGCTCAAGTGGCGTCATTCTTGCGTTTTCGGTCTCCTTATCTGTCTTACACTGCTGTCTTCTTGGGGTCTACTCGCCCAACTAAAACTTTCATTGCTATTTCGAACAACACTGTCCTTGCTTAGCGATAGTTTGCAAATACAAAGCACATGAACAATGGGTGAATGCATCTTTATTCGAACAAGCTGTCCCCAGGCTTTTGTGGGGCGAAGGGAAGAAGAAAAGGCCGCATCAAAACTAAAAATACCCGTAAGCTAGATTTTATGACAAAGTTCCACAGCGCCATTAGTGTGGCCTGTGATCACACGTCGTTAAAGACCTACACTGTCTAGTATGATTGTTGAGTTGGTCGAGCCCTTGCGACTGCTGCAGCAAGTGCCCAATATCCGGGCGTATGTCCATAGTACAATACACACATAAGATGCGAACATCGTCATCTGAGTGAGCCCCATAGGAGAGCCCCTTCGAAAATACTTCCATTTTCTGAATACTATCCCTGCAGTTTAAGCGGCCCCAGCTCGCGCCAGGTGTACGGAGGTGCTCCCGGTCCTTCTTCACTGCCTTGCATTGCGAAGGGTGGTGGGTTGGGGCCGCAACACTCCACTTACTGAACGTCTCAGTGGCGCACAGTTCAAATTTGCACTCGGATGTTCACATAGACGCCACTACTGCGATTTTGGCGCCTACGGCGCTCTCAACTCTGAGGCTATCCCTCAGTTTACGTTTCAGTTTGCGGTGTCACGCCCTTGGCTGTGCTACAGTGTACTAGATATAACTACGCGTGGATTCTCGCACCGAGTGTGATGAGGGACATTTCCTTTAGCATCTATCTCTACCATAATCACACAATTTGCGACGTTCGAACAGACTTCATCATCATCGCGTACGAGTACGTCGACAGCGTGTACAACGGCTAAGCGATGATGCCGCACTCAGGACTCATGTTCAAAGCAGTCCGAACGCAACGAGCTTCGACCATACTGGCGACACACCTCGAGGGTGTGCAACTTGGGAAGCAGACGAGCTGGTGTCAGATGGTGGCGCTCGGGCCTTGAGTCACGTCACTCCCCCACACCAATCAGAGCACACTTTTCTCCTCAGTGAGCCGTGGCGCGCTAAGCGAGCCTGCTCGCGCGGTACTCCGCGGCAGCCGCATTATCTGCGCACGCTGCAGACGTTGGCGTATTTATCGGGGGGAGGGGGCACCTGCCCCTCCCCCTGTCAAATGGGGGGGGGGGGGCAATGTATGCATTTTGCCGCCCACTTTTGAAAGCGAGCTCCTTCGGGTGCATTGTTGAAAATCCAAGGAAACTACAGCTGAAGTTCCATTTTCGTTCCTTATAAATGACCACGCAGGTAATGCATTCTTTACGACGTATCCCCAGCTTGGTTAGCGAGGATTGTCTTTTGTGCCTCCGTGGGAGGCACTGTAGCGGACGACCCATGGGATTCACCATATACGCTAGCATTTCGGAGAAGGACTAGCGCTGGACAATTCTCGACCTAACAATATTTGCGCCATGCCCAGTTTTTTTGGGGGAGTACCGCTGTATCCGTACTTGAAAACACAATCAGCTTGCTAAACTGAAGCTGCGGGCGAGGGGCAGGCCCGGATAAATTATTATAATCAGCCGCGCCCAACCGTTGGTGCGCCGTGCGGCATTAAATCGTTATATTATCAAATGCTGCAACTATTGGATGTCCCTCCGGAGATAGCCTACATAGCATTGCAGTCTTAATATCTTATCTCCATCAAAAATCTAATCAGACCTCTTACAGGTAGGTACAACTGTCAAATTTCATTGTGTAATCACGCCTTATTCTAGATATGTTCGTGCCATTTAAATGTCAAAGAAACAGTGAATGTTCTTTCCCAAAAAGCATGTGTCATGTCTGACTTTGTCCATTTCATTTTTAGGCTGTTCCTGATAACACCTACATGCACTGTATCTCGTCAGGAGCAAAAACAGCAGATATTTCATATTTTGAAGAAATGAGCCCACTTATTGGAGGCGTGTAGTGAACATTGGGTTGAAGTGCATTCGGCAGGCATTGTCAAATCCTGACTCGGCGCTTACCACTGTCGTTGAAAAGAAAAGCGTACAATCATTGCATTCTACCGGTGATAAACATGGGGCAGAAACTGGAGGTTACAAAGAATCTCGAGAAAAAGTTGAGGACCGAACAAAGAGCGATGAACGAAAATGTTAGGCCTAGCGTTAAGAGACAGGAAAGAGAGCGGTGTGGATAGAGAGCAACGGGGATAGCCGATATTCTAGTTGACATTAAGAGGAAAAGAGGAGCTGGGCAGGCCATGTAATACTTAGGTGGATAACCGGGGACCAGTAGTTACAGAAGGATACGAGAGAGGGGAAGCGCAGTCGAGGACGGCAGGAAATTAGTGGGGTAATGAAGTTAGGAATTATGCAGGCGCAAGTTGGAATCAGCTAGCGCAAGACAGGGGTAATTGGAGATCGCACGGAGAGGCCTTCGTCCTGCAGTGGACAGAAATTAGGCTGACGATGATGATATATTAAGCTACGAAAGGATCACTAGTCCTGAAAAGTAGCATTGCGCAAACACTCGGACGGCAGAGCACATGCTGGCAATTATAGAACCATACATAAGCAAGAGAACGCCGAGTCTTCGAGCTCTACTTCTTTTGTGAATTTTCTTGGACTTTGCCGGTGAACTGCTGTTTCCTGCTTAGTTGCGGTGGAGATGGACTCTCACGCGCGTCCGCCGGACTCGGTAGTGCCCGCGGCGGCTGCCTCCAGGAAGCGCAACGGCACCGAGAGCGACACTGACAGCGACGACACCATGCAGTACTATGTCAGCAGTGAAGAATCTGGTGACGACACCTTCGAGCTGGTGCGGAGCCGTAAAGCAAAGAGAAGGTTTGTCAGCACATCATCGAATTCGAGTGCGTCCACCATGAGGTCATCACGGTACCGAGGTACTCACCATCCTTTTCACGCCAGTTCTCGCCACGGATAACCTGAGATGCCTCAACAGGCAAGAGCGTGTCTACACATCTAGAGGCACTGGTCCCGAATGAAATCAAGGACATCAGAGTAAACACCCGTAAGAACGTCGTAGCGATCGACGTAGAACATGCGGCTGCGTTAGATTATTTGCGCAAGGTCACGGAACTTGACGGGATTAAAGTCCACCCTCATATTCCGTTGGGAAAGAAAGCAGTGCTGGCGTAATTTATGATGTCGACGAAACCATTGCCGACACCGATTTGTCGATCTTAATCAAGCCGGCTACAGAAAACACCGTCATCGCAAACGTTTTCGTCTCGGCACGTCACGGTGTGTGAAGATCATCTTTAAGGGCGAATCCCTACCAACACACGTAAAAGTGGGCCACTTCCGACACGCAGTTCGGCCTTTTGTACCAAAACCACTACAGTGCTGGAAGTGCATGAAGTTAGGCCATGTGAGTAGTGTGTGCAAAAACACTTCCGTGTGTTCTCGATGCACGGGGCCGCACACCACTGACACGTGCGAGGCCAGTGTGCTGAAGTGCACAAACTGCAGCGGCCCTCATGATGCATCCTCAAAGGAGTGCCCCTTAATTCGAAAGGAAATGGCAATTTTAAAGAAAATGGTTAGAGACAACTCGTCTCACCGAGAAGCGGCAGCATCTATTAAGCGACGAAGATCACGTCGCCGACGCCGTTCAAGAACCTCCAAAGCTCTGTACCGCGCGAGCCACGTACATCACCACCCCCTCTCCCGCCCAGGCCAAACGCAGTCAGCTCTAAGGACAAAGGAGCTTCGAACAACACGGCAGCTGACGCTTGGCCTGAACTCCCGGCTACATGCACCTACGGAGCGGGAACAGACATCTACAGCAAGGGACACTCGTCGTTCCTGATAATTGACAGACCAGGATCAACAAATTGTTGTTATGCTCAGCTCTCTGGTGAGTGCTCTTCGTGTTCTTCTGGACAAGCTGCAGACACCAACAGCTAGAAGTGCATTGCAAGTGCTGGATGCCATCAATCCGGTTCTCGCAAGCCTTCAGAAGTCCAGTGCTTGAAAACTTATATAGCGGAACCATGGCTCGTCGACAACAGCAGCGATCGTTCCGGGATGATGTCAGAAGCGCCTCCATATTTCAGTGGAATGCGAGAGGCCTGAGGTCACGTATTTCGGATTTCCGGCAGTTCGTGTTTGAAAACCGCTTTCCTGTACTGGTCATCTGTGAACCGAATTTATCAACTACCTTGAGACTATCAGGATATGAACCTTTCGTTTCAACCACTTGTGCCCGAAGTAGTAAGGTTCTGGTTTACATTCGCAAGGACCTTACGTATTTCGCCCAGCCCGTACCTCCACACGACGATAACCAATATGTCTGTGTTACTGTGAAAAAGAAGAGGCTGTCTTTTACACTTATTGGCGTCTACTTTTCCCCAACAAGTCAATTCGATAGCAAAAGACTAAAAGATCTTATGGCTGCGACTCACGGTCCTTGGATAATAACAGGGGACTTCAATGCTCACCACCAGATATGGGGAAGCTCCAGGATAAATTCAAGAGGCAGGTCACTCATATCCTTTGCATCAGGCCACAACCTGCGTGTTCTAAATGACGGAAGCCCAACATTTCTGCGAGGAACAACGTACAGCAGCTGCCTAGACTTAACACTAGTGTCACGTTGCCTAACTTCGAGAGTGCAGTGGTTCACTGATATCGAAACCCGTGGAAGTGATCATATTCCGACCTATGTGAGAATCGATGGACTAGAAGCTACATTACCCAATATATCTCGCCAAATTGACTGGTCAGTCTTTGAAGATCTTGTGGAAGACGCATGCAAGAAACCAATCGCACGCAGGCTAGAAGACATCATTGCAGACGCAATGCACGATTGTACGCGTAGCTTCATACATTCATCAAAGCGTACAGAGTATGACATTGAATTGGAAACACTTCGTGCACTACGTCGTCGAGCTGAAAGGAGGTACAGGCGCACGAAGTTAATTCTTGACCTCAGAGTAGCTCGGCGAATGCAAAAGAAGATACAGCGCCGGATGGATAAGCTAGAAGATCAAAGATGAAAATGCTTTTGTGAGTCACTGGACTTCCGAAAGCCACTGTCCCGTGTGTGGCGTACCCTAAGGGGTCTTCGCTCATGTCCCCAGCAACGACACCCATTTAACGCCCTTGCTCTCCATCAAAACCGCCGTGAGATAGACGTTGCAGATGAGTTTTGTGCGAAAGTCGCCGGCGGAACAGTTCTACTCCCTGACATGGTTTTAGGCGGCATTCCTGGTCCACGAGATACAAGTATGGACACTCCTTTTTCTATGGAAGAGTTAGAGGCTGCTATGGCGCTATGTAGGTGTTCGTCTTCGCCAGGGCCCGACGGAATCACATATAATGCTATGCGCCACCTACGTCGAGAAGCGCGACGAGAACCGCTCAACCTTTTTAATAGGTCATGGCATGATGGCGTCGTTCCACAGGACTGGAAACGCAGCCGCTTGGTACCGTTGCTAAAACCAGGAAAGTCGCCGCTAGAACTGTCATCATATCGGCCTATAGCACTCGCCAGCTGCGTCGGAAAACTCATGGAGCCCATGATTCTCATGCGTCTCGAATGGTATCTTGAACACCACAATATTTACCCTGACTCTATGGCGGGATTTCGACGAGGCCGTTCATCGATTGACAATGTCATCGATCTAGTGTCATCTGTTGAGCAGCAAAAGTCTTGGAAACGATTATCAGTAGCACTTTTTCTTGACGTGAAAGGCGCCTACGACAACGTTTCCCATCAAGCCATCCTAGACGCACTTTTGACATTGGAACTAGGAGGACGAGTATTTCGATGGATCCAAAGCTACTTGACACAAAGGTCCTTGTTTGTACGCACAGAAGATGGTCCGACTACAGACCACTACACATGCCGTGGCGTTCCTCAAGGCGGTGTTCTAAGCCCTATTCTTTTTAACCTCACACTTCGTGGGCTGGCCGATTCCCTACCGGAAACAGTGATTGTCTCCATCTACGCCGACGACATCTGCATCTGGGCATCAGCGGTGACTCGCCCGCAGGTTCGTGCAAGGTTACAGAAGGCAGCGACACAGGCAACTGGCTATCTTTGTACACAAGGCCTAACCATCTCGACAGAAAAATGTGCGTTAGTCGCTTTTACGCGAAAACCGATGTCTGGTTATCCAGTGTGCATCAATGGCCAGCGTATCTCCTACAAGAGAAATCATCGGTTTTTGGGTGTCTTTGTTGACCGAGACCTCTCCTGGAGCCCTCAGGTTGCCCACTTGAAGAAGAAGCTCACATCTACGGTTCACGTGTTCAAATTCATCGCCGGTAAAGCGTGGGGATCATCAGTGAGCTCTATGCTACAGTTGTACCGAGCACTTTTTATCGGCTTCCTACGCTATAGCTCTCCCGTGCTTGCTAAAACATGCAAATCAAATCTTCGAGCCCTTCAGAGCGTGCAAGCACAGGCATTACGTGTCTGCCTCGGCCTTCCGCGGAGCGCCTCAACAGCATCAACAGTTATCACGGCTCAAGACCATCCGATCACGACTTACATGACCATCGACACGCTTAGGGCCCATATTCGCCACGTTTCACGGATGCAATCAAGCTCTCTTGCCTCCCTGCCAGAACGACGACCACAGGCGTCATTCTCCAACGTGGTCAGCATTCATAGTGCCTCCCTACCATCGGGGTTCACACCCTCGACACGTTCACCGTCAGCGTTGTGGTGTTTAAAACAACCTGAAGTGCGCCTTTACGTTCCAGGAATAAGGGAAAAGACGGACCTGCCCACTTTGGCCTTGAAGCAAGCAGCTCTCGATTGCTTGCACTCTTTCTACTCTGACCGAATCCACATATATACGGATGGCTCTTCCACTCCGACCAGCTCCACCGGCGCAGTGGTTATACCATCACGATCAATGAGCATCACATACAAGACTTCTCACGTGACATCATCGACCGCTTCGGAGCTTGTTGCCCTCCGAGGTGCCATTGACTATATTAACAACCAACCGGCTAATCGGTGGGTAATATTATGCGATTCCACGGCGGCCCTACAACGTCTTTTGTCAGATCTCCGTCGCGGGTCCTGCGAACAACTCGTCTCAGAGATACGAGAAATGCACCACCATATGATCGCAAAAGGACACGACGTCGTGTTTCAGTGGCTGCCGAATCATTGCGGTATCACCGGCAACGACATCGCCGACGAAGCTGCTAGGAAAGCACACGAAGGAGCAAATATTGTTTCTGTACCTTTATCGAGGACTCACGCAGCCCAACACCTAAGCAAGCTAGCGCAAACTATGACATTGGAGAAGTGGCATACAACTGAATTCGCCCAACATTGGTTGCATTCTCTCGACCCATCTATGCAGCTGCGGCTGTTGCCTGGATTTCCGCGAAATGAGGAAACAATGCTGTGCCACTTACGCTTGGGTGTTGCATTCACCAATGCTTACCCGTGTTTGATTGGAATGGCTGATAGAGTCGAGTGTAATGCCTGCGGTGTCTATGAGACTATAGAATAACTACTATGCTACTGTCCATCTTTTCAAAACGAAAGACATGACCTCTGCAACGTTCTCAATAGGCTAGATAGAAGACCGTTCACTTTGAGCAAGATCTTGGGACCATGGCCTCGAATATCACAGCTGCAAAAGGCCACAAAAGCGCTGCTGCGATGTTTAAAAACTACAGGACTGAGTGACCATCTATGACCCGGACTGATTGATAATCAGTGATAGAACAGAGATCTGTTGCTACGTCGGCGATATCAACAGTGGACTTTCTATTCTTTTCTTAATCTCTCTCCCCTTTTTCCTTCCCCCAGTGTAGGGTAGCCAACCGGGCTCAGTCCTGGTTAACCTCCCTGCCTTTCATTAAATCATTTTCTCTCTCTCTCTCAGAACTCTTCTTAAATTCTACTGCTGCACCACAAGCTGAGCACAACTGTTGCGTTATGCCGAGGGCAGTGACCACACGTTTCTTGTCAGCACAGAAGGCTGTGTCACCTGTATAGGCAAGTACCCGCACCTCATTGGATAACAATTCGAACCCGTGAAAGCTATGATCCTTCATAATTCATGCGTAAAGCGGTTCTAATTACAAAGCGAATAATAGAGGGGACAAGGCACAACCTAACATTACCGATGCCCTGAGGTAGATTCTAATAGGCAACCATTAACTATTAGTCTTGTTGTGCCATTAGCATAACAGATAGTGATGCCTTTAAATACAAGGGACCCAATGTTTATGTGCTCGAACATAGGAAAAAAGAAGTAGTGATTAACTTTATCAGATGCTCTTGCCCAATCAACCTGAACTATTGCGACCTGACCTGCACATTCTGCTACCCACTCTATAGCAGTAGCGCATCCAGGATCTCTGCCAGGGGGGGGGGGGGGGGGGGGTTGACAGTTTGCCAATACCATCGAAACAGCACTAATTTCGATTTCTTCACGGGAAATTGTTAAAAACATGCGCTTTTTGCGAGTGTGCAGACGATTGCGCGTCTTACATCTTAGTTGCAGTACTCAAATGCGTAAGGAAAGAAAAGGGGTTAAACAAAAGGGGGGGTTAAGTCGGCCTCGGGGGGAGGTTCCAACCCCCGAATCCCCCCCCGTCGGTGCGCCACTGCTCTATAGCACAGAACGCACAACGTGGATATTTGTCGCCACCTTTGCAACAGGCGACAGTGATGAATATGCTCGAGCCTGTGCACGTGGTTGGGATCTGCCTTTCGGGCGATTCACTAGATGGCAGAGCGAGTGGCTGCAGAGCGAGCATGGCGAGCTGCAGCCACTCGTTCTGCCTTTCGCGTTGTCGAGGACCCACAGACCATGGTCGATGTCAACGAATAAGAAGCAATGCGCTTCAGGCGCCCGTCGGACGACGGCTACGGCATCCCCCAGAGTACGAGGTAGAGTTCGCTACCAACCCAATGAATAAATGTAGTGTAAACATGATAGTGATGTTCCGAAAAGTTCTATCATCGCTCGGCAAAGTGCTGAAAAGTGGCGTCATCAAGAAAGAACACTCAACGCGTACGTGAAACACTACTTCAATGAGAACTCCGCAAACAAAACTCAGCTGACAGATCGCAATATGGCCTGTTTGCCGTGTTGCGTTATTGCGACCTCATCAGCAGCAACATTACACTCGAAAACATAATGCAGCAGCACTAAACTAAGCAACATTTTGCCGCAACGCTAAACTCAGCGACATAATTAAAGGGCAAGTAATGCTCACGCATTTATACATAATAGGAATTGCTTAGGTGCTCGCAAAGTATTTTTTTTATTTTAGGCTCACCAGCATTAAGACCTCAGTGTTGTTCCGGAGCCTTTTAAGGTAATTATTTTTTCATTGAACATGATTATTATTATTACTATTATTTCATCACTTCAGAATTCACGGTACACTAGTGTCACTTCTTTGAAGCAAGCAGTCGGTCTGCCAATACTGAAGTCACGCAGCGTCATATCACGCCTTTGTAGGCTTCACTCCTTCCTTTACAATCCACGCTCAAGGCACCACCTTCTTAAACCACCATTGCAAACTTCCTCTAGCGTTAGTCACAGCTCTGTCATAGCACGTTTACCCGTCCGCTCACCTGCCATGACCACTTCCTTCTTTCTTGATGCTATCGTTTCCTGTAATGCGCTCCGTGACCACTTCGTTACATGTACTGACCGCAAAACATTTCTTGAATACCTAACAAATCACTTTCAATACCTTTCTGTTCCCAGTGTACATCGTTTAAGAACCCATCATAAGTCACTCTCAATAGTCTACCCTTGTAAGCCCTTCCACCTAGTGTATTTTTTCGCTAATGTATGTCGTGTCGTTTCTTTACTATCGTAATTTTTGTTTGCTTGTTCATGCAAGTTGTAGAAAGTCAGCAATGTTTCTTTTTTTGTGTGTGGTTGTTAGCTTTATTTGAAGAAAAAGCTGCGCAATAGAGACGAGGACGAGAAGAAGACAGGTACAACGGTCGGGTGCTAACTTCCAACTGAATTTTATTTGAAAGAACAAGGTTTATATACATGAAAAAATGAATTGCATCACCGTGACGTCATGAACTCCCTATCGCATCAAAAAGCCAATCTCTTTGACGGTAAGTGCCACTGACGGGCAGCTGATGCACATGAACTCGGTCCTCGCAATGTAAAAAGCTTCTCATTTGTACGTAACCACTCTTACACATGTTTGTAGGGCCCTCCCTCCCCCCTCCCCTTGTGTAATGCCTTCGGGCCTTCAAGGTGATAATAAATGAAATGAAATTATTGTTATTGATATGATTATTATTATCCCTGCCGCATTTCTAAAAGTTTACGCCAGCTTGTTCGCCCCAGTATTGTCACCTATTTATTTAGTAATTATTTAAATACTTCTACATACCCTCACATGTGGAAAACTTCTCACCCGCCGTGGTTGCTTAGTGGCTTCGGAGTTGTTGCGCTGTTAAGGACGAGGCCGCGGGATCAAATCGCGGCCACAGCGGCCGCATTTCGATGGCCGAGAAATATAATAGCACCCATGTACTTTATTTATTTGTTTCCGTTGCTAAAAATGCAATGTCGGGGGTTAAAATAAAAGCTGTAGTGAGGACGCTTGATGTGCCCTTGGCCCCCGTGTTACATGGTGGCAGTGAGTCGCGCAATTAATAACTTAGATATAGGTGCACATTCTAGAACGCCAGGTGGTCAAAATTAACCCAGAGTTCCGCACTGCAGCGTACTTCATAATCAAATCGTGGTTTAGGCGCATAAAAACTCATAATTTATATTTTTTTCAACTGCTCGTATTATTTCTTGTATTAAAGTCTCGCTGTAAAACCGAGATGTCTCGAATTATCACCCGATTTTTCTTCTCCGTGCCACGTCTAAGGCTTTTGAGCTTGCTCTGCACAACATGTCTTCTTACTGTGAAAAATTCGTTGATTCCGAATCAGCGTGGATTTCTCTCTGGCCTATCCACTATCACAAATCCCGCAAGTTTCTTGACGCAGATTTCCGCACCGGTACTTCAAAGGGCCCAAGTTGTCACCATTTCTAGTGACCTCAGCAGAGCCTTCTATGTAGTCAACCACTTACTGCTTCTGGTCAAGCTTACGCACCGGGGTATTGATTCGTCTGTTGTCAATCTCTAGCATAGTTATCTATTGATAGATTATAGCACGTTAACGTCAATTGGCCAAACGTCTCCTTCGTACATGGCAACTAGCGGTGCCTCTCAATGATCGTTATTAGGACCACGCCTTTGTTTAACTTTAAATGCGAAGCATTTCTTGACGAACATTTGCCACTTTGACAGTATTTATCTATCTGTCTATCTATCTATATATCTATCTATCTAGCCGACTACGTCTTGGCGCTCTCATGGTCGTTTCGTTAACTTGGTATTTACCAAAAGTGGCATGGTATGACAAGAGTGTATGACGAACATAAATGTTAGGTCATGACATGAATATGTGTGTCATGACATGACATTTTTGTCATGTAGGTCGATGAAACAGCTGCCTACGTTTTTAGTGCTCTCATGGTCGTTTCGTTAACTTGGTAGGTACTGAAATTAGCATAGCATGGGAACAGCGTACGACGAACATAAATGATAGGTCATGACATGCATGTCATCTAGGTCATGAAACAGCCGCCTAAAATGGCAATGACCCAGCGAAAAAAACATTAACACTCAAAAACCACTCAAATGGCTTCGGACGTCGGTACCAAGTGAAGGAAACACTACAGGATGATGGTAGAAGTCATAGTCATGAGCATGACTGAGTAAAAATGATGATGACTCAGCAAAAAAAGATTAACACTCAAAAACCACAGAAGTGGGTTTGGACATACATGATAGGTCATGACACGAATGTCATGACATGCGTCTTAGTAGGTCATGAAGCAGCCGCCTAGGTCTTGGTGCTGTCATGGTCGTTTTGCTAACTTGGTAGGCTCCCGGCACACTGCTTCGCATAACATCGATGCCCACATCGCGTGGGATCTGCCGGCATTTTTCTTCATCTAAATGCTACAAAAATAACCTCACCTTAAATGCTGGTAATACAAAAGTTATGACTTTCATTTGCAAAACAGCAAACATTTTTTTTTATTATTCAGTAGATTCTGCACCATTGTGTAAGATCTATGAGATCAATGATCTCGGTGTACTTTTTATAGAGCCTTTAACTTTCTTGCTCACATTAAACGCGTTGCAATGCGGGTTATGCGCTGTCTGGAAGCAGTTTGCAGGCTATCAAAGAAATTCAATTATACTGCATCTTTCCACAAGTTGTACACAACAATCTGTCTTCCTCAACTCGAATACGCGTTGGTCTTCCGCAATGTCATTTAGAGATCCAACAGGGACATTATAGAAGAAGAAGAAGAAGAAAACTTTATTAGAAGGAGGAAGGGGGGAGGGGGCGGGACCCTATGTCCAGGGCCTCACTGGCCTTAGTCGCCCGCTGGACATGATCCAGAAGTGCTAGCTGCACCTCTGGGTCAGAGCTGGAGAGTTGTGCATCCCAATGGGGTTTTGGAGGTTTTTCTAAGTACGCTAGGCTTTCTGATTCTTTAGTGAACCCGCACGAGATGTGGTATAATGTCGATCTATCGCCATACCACGGGGAAGTATCCGAGTAGAGCGTCGCATAAATTTTCATCAGCCTTAATAAATTTGGATAAACGCTTGTTTTCATTTTTCGGAGGTCTGCGGCCTCCCCGCGTTATAGAACGCTTCCAGAAAATTTCCTCAGCATATATCATCACTGCTTTGTTCGCACCGTCACTGGACCTTGTTCTAGCACTGTTGAAATATTGACTTACTTCGCTGCCGACGCAATCGGGCTGACTTTTTGTTTATTTGTAAACTACCTCACGGTATCCGCAACTGCCCCGAACTCCTGTGTTGTATCAAGTTTCGTATTCCGCACAAGATCACTAAGGAACACATAGGCTTTTCCATGATCCTGCCTGTGATCGCCAACACTCAATCGTCCGCAGAATACTGAGTCTTTCAAAACTTGTCTTTGTAATCTGGATATTGTTCATTACTGACAGTCATTGTTCTTTTCCGAGCTTTGCGTTGTTGTTTCGTAGTTTCATGCACTCTTTAATTGTCTTTCTCCTCCTTTTTCTTTTGCATTTACGTTGCGCTTTGTTGTATGTAATCCGCTCTTTTCACAATGTCTTCGTTTTATTCATTGTTTTTTTTTCTCTATACTATGTTCTTTTTATTGTTGTTGTCTCTTTGTTTTTCGGTTTAATGTAAATATGGTGCGCCAGCACTCAGACATTACGGTAATTCATGAGCCCGGTAAATGATTGATTGATTGATTGATCAATCAATTGATTAATTGCTTGATGAATTGAATAACTGATTGATTGATTGATTGATTGTACGAAACATGAACAGCCACCAACTAGGCACTTCGCCACCACAGTGGGTCTGTGTCATCCCTTCAGATGACACAGACCCACTGTGTTCAGAAAAATTAATCTGTCTGTTGTTCTGATTACTAAATTGCACATTAACTGTAGTTTCAGAATGCATATCGAAAAGTTCAGATGCTCAATTCTTGGCCAATCCCCCGAAGTGGGTACGAGCCATGTGCTCATATCATCATCATCATCATCATCATCATCATCATCATCATCATCTCGGACGCGCCTCTGTCCTCTCGCTCTAAAAGAATCACAGCATATCCAGGGGTGAACGGCGTCCTTAGACGTGTGCGATCACCTTCCCGCCGGACTCAGTGGCTCGTCCAAGGCACGAAAGCGGCGTCGCCGCGCTCGGGGTGCCCAGAGCCCGTCGGCGGCGACGGACGCTCGGAGAACTGCTCGGAAGTTGTCTCCAGAGTTTGGCAACAACGGCGTTTCAGACGCCGGCGGCACCTCCATCGTCGATACCTCGGAGGAAGCGACGAGCACGTCCACGCCCGCACCGTCCACTGTCGACAACGACGAAGCCCACGGTATGCTAGTTATTTGTGCCAATAATGGCCTTTAACAGGTGTCCTCGTAACAATAGCACTGTACAGCTGGTTACAACCTTAGAAAGCAGTGACAAATACACTGCTGCCCAACTAAAAAAAATCACCGCATATCCACGGGGTGAATAATGATCAGTGGGCGAAGCTCCGGAGGGAATCATGGATAAACCGTGAATCTTCCGAGTAATTCGCCTAGTCTCGCCGCACTAAATCGAACGATTGACTTCCACCAATGGCACGCGCCATATGTGACGTCATTCCTATTTTATAACAGCACCCTTCATTATAATTGCACCATCTCCCGCTTAAGGGGACGCTAGCACAAACGCGTTAGAAACGTGCAGTACTCTCTAGTAAGGGGGAGAGGCCACAGCGTCTTACGCAGCCGCTAACACATGCCGGAACGTGCACCGCGTTTGCCGACGCCATCACAGGACCGCTGAGAGAGTATAACCCCCGTATTCATAAACGCTCCTCGACTTGAACTTGACTTGCCACCGCCTTCAACGCGTTTCGAACGCGCTGCCCAAGGCGGTGGCAAGTCAAGTTCAAGTCGAGGAGCGTTTATGAATACGGGGGCAAGGCGGAGAGGCCACAGCGTCTTACACCAGCTTCTTACACGGGCCGTAACGCGCTAGCACAAACACGTTAGAAACGCGCAGTCTTTCGTTAATGTTGGGTATTTATTGTCATCGTGGTGCGTGTGTCCATGTGCGCTTCGTGGCGTAGCAATTAAAATAACGTGCGATGCCCGAAAAGAAGGAGGCGCTTCCTTGCTCTCGTACATATCACTTATCACGCGGTGTAATGCTACAGCTATTTCCCTTTTAAAGCTCTTATAGAAAGCCCCTCCGAGACCATCAGGCCCTGGCGAAAGACCCAGCGAAGCTTTTGGCGGTTGAATCCTATAGACCAATAAGCTTGACAAATACGGACTATAAAGTTTACACTAAAGTACTAGTGAGACGATTGCAAACTGTGATAAAAGAACTTGTGGGCCCCCATCAAAGCTGCAGTATCAAAGGGAGATCAATATTTTCGAATATACATACTGCAAGGGCCATACTGGAATGTAGTGACGAAAAGGGGGGCCGAGTGGCCAAGATACAAATTGATCTTGAAAAGGCTTTTGATAGAGACGTCCATGATATCATTTTCTTGCTTTTAGAACATGTTAAAGCCGGTTCAGTGATAACAGATGGAGTGAAAATTGTGTACAAAGATTGCACTGCAAAATTAATAATTAATAGAAAATTAAGCGCCAGTATAAAAGTGTAGTCATCTTTAAAACAGGGATGCTGCTTGTCGCCTCTTCTGTTTGCCTTGTATTTAGAGCCGCTTTGTTTGAAAATAATTAGAAGCCCATCTATTCGTGGATTTATCTATTCAGGAATTGAGACTAGAGTTCTGGCTTATGCGGATGATGTGGCAATTTTTTGCAGAGATACAGAGAGTGTGGAGAAAACTATGAAAGAGGTTGTTTCTTTTTGTGCCGCAACTGGAAGTGCTGTCAGCTGGACTAAGTGCCTAGGCTTATGGCACGGCAGCTGGCCACAGACACCCGGCTATTTTTGCAACATAAGTTGGAGCGTTATCCCTGCAAAATACCTTGGGGTGCCATTGCAACATTATCCTGACAGTGCAGAGTATTGGAGCGAAGAAATAAAAATAGTTAAAGACCAGACAGAAAAATGGGGTGGGCATAATTTCTCGATGTTTTCAAGGGCTAGTGTGTGCAATTTGTTTTTAGTTACAAAAGTGTATTATGTACTACAAGTATTATGCATGGCAAGAGTTTCGGTGCAGAAATTTCATAGTGTGTTTGCAGTATTTATATGGAGATCTACTTGGGAAAGAACTAGCCGATGTAACTTGTTTCATTCGTTGAAGAATGGGGGACTCGGGCTAACACATTTGTTTTTGAAACAGATCGTAAGTAGGTTCTTTTTCTTACGGGATCAAAGTGATATATTTCTGCGTACTGTTATTCAAGTGAGGTTAAGTTCTTCCTTGCCTGAGTGGGTTGTTTCGTCAAGAAATGAACGAACACCAACGCCAATCGGATTTCTGAAGGAAGTTGTTATGTCATTTTTATTACTGAAAGCTCATTTTTCGAATGAATTTTTGTCTTCTGTGACGCGAAAGAAACTCTATCGGGATCTTGTAGATGTTTTCTTACCGCTTCCTGTATATCGCAAGATATACAACTTAGGACCTGAACGGAATGGTTTGAAACGCGTGAAAAATATGCCTGTTAGACCTTCAGCGAAAACATTCTTTTTTCAATTGCATTCTGGCACTCTCCCTGTGAAACCATGGCTACAAAGTAAAGGCATATTTGTTCCGTGGTCTGTTAACTGCATCATATGTAACAAATCGGAAACTATCGAGCACATCTACCTGGATTGCCATGACTCCGTTTTCTTGTGGGACGTTCTCAAACGAACTCTGAAAAAAGAACTGCCGATAAGCCCTTTCGGTAGTCGTTTCTTGCCATGCGCAGACGCAGAGGGAGTGCCGGCTGACATGATAATGCTTTTGTGTATGAACAGTGTGTGGAAAACGCGCATGGATGTCAGGAATGCCCGCGTAGATGCAAGGTCGGCAAGGCAACACCTAATTGAAAGTCTTACGTACACCCGGGATGCCCTAAGGCACATGATTGAACCACCAGAGTGGATTCAGGAGCTTGAGGTTTTGGTGTCTGTGGTGTCTGTGGCCTCTTTGAAGGCCTTTCAAAGTAGCACAGTCTAGCCAAATTATGCGTTGATATTGTGTAGCGCCAAGTGACCTGCTTTGTATTTGTACGGGTGTATGTATTGTTGCAAAGAAGGTAATAAAGAAAAAAAAAGCTTCGTGGCGTAGTGGTTAGCGCCGCACGTTCGGAAGCGAGGGGTCCCTGGTTCGATTCCGCGCTACGGACACAACTTTCGGATTTTTTTTTTCATAAAAGTAGACGTGGCTACCTACTACTACTACATACTACAGAGGAGGGACAGACCCACACCCTAAGGAGATTCGCCCCTAAAATTGTTTTTGCCAGCGAGGCTGCACGCTTGCTCGTTATTGTGACGGCTCGGTGGAAGGTAACTTCCTCTCAATGTTCTTAGTGAATTACGCTTCTGAAGTGAGAGAAAAGAGGCCTACTATTCAAACCGGCTTCAAGTTAAACAGAAACAGGCTCTCTAAAGAACAGACCCTCTATCTAGGCTTACTTGCCTGCTGCCTTGAGTGGTGCAATTGGGCAGTTTCTCCGTAAATAGCATTCTATGTTGCGTACGGAACATACTGCTTCACGATATTTCATAAAGGTCTTCATGAGCACATAAAAAAAGCGGAGTCATCGCACTATACCAACGGCGAGAAAGATTCACTGCATTCGTTCTGAAAGTTCACGAACTCTAGCGAACCAGACCATAAACTGGGGAATTTAATTACCGGGGACATGTATGTAAACATTTGAATATAAGATGCTGCCCCATCTTTTTCTATGAGAACTCAAAAAAATCTAGAAAAGGCGTGTTTCTGATGAAGTCCCACTAACTGCTATGGTCATCAGTACAGAAATAAAGAGGAACGGTCTTCAGTAAACATAAAATACTTTACTTTAGAATGGCCGCTCTCATTGTATCCATGCAAAAACGTCGATTAATTTTGAAAGTAATAAAAATTGCCTCAAACTACAGCAATACCACAAGCTTGCCATTGAAGCTTGTGCAAGTCAATGCATGCAGACAGCATATGGGCATGAACGTCACGCTACAGAGGTAAACTTAGTTGCTAGGGGAATCGTGATTTGGGGATTGGAAATTAGCACGCAGTTTACACAAAAGACGCATTGAAATTTCCTAATTTATTACTATCTAGACGAATACCACATATTCAAATAACGAAACGTTATCGTGGTACAGGCGAATCATAGCTGAATTCCCCATGGCCTCCCATACCTTGCGGCGCGCGAAGGTTTTGAAAACATTTCCCGCGCCTAAAACCTCGGCGGCCATAAATGCCACAAGCTTCTGGGTATGCAGTAATTTCGGACGGAGAATGCGCAATACATGGTGCTACACGTGAAAAGAAAGTGCACATACAATAAAATATTATGTTGCTTCGCCCGAAAGGCGAAGCATCAATTGCGATAGCAAATTAGTAGAGAGCTATTCGGTGTAGCGATCGTAGTTTTATTGGCTGCATAAACTTGGACACATTCGCTTACTAACTGAATAAACAAGCGTGGTGTCGGCGCGCACAAGCAAACATGAATAGATCATACTCAATGACCGCAGACAACCACTGTCAAAACGCTGGCATCAAGCGCAGCCGCCACAGTGAGCGAAGGTTCGTGAGGTCTATCGCTTCAACGGAAACTGAGCGGCGAATGCAAAGCATGCATAGGTCAGAGCCTTGTTGAGATCGCTTTTAAGAGACGGTGCGGGCGACCGCCGCAGCCGCGCAAAGTACAAGCGCTGTTGTTGGCTGAGTAGAAGTTGCCCCCCCCCCTCCCTCACGCGCTGCCTTCTCGCTCTCCTCCTTTCGCGTGGAGATTGAGTGGCCAGTTCCCCTTGCGCCCGGTTGCAAGATACGCATTTGGTACCGCAGCACAGCGTCGCCCCGCCTCCCTCCCTCCCTTACCCCCACGGCCTTTTGTGCGACGGAAGTCCCATTTGCTTTCCACCATGCGTTCGCTCTCCGTGATAGCGCGCGTCCCCCGCGCGCTTTCATTCGCGCATACGGCGCACGGACACGATTTTATCGCCCTTTGACTTTATACGGAACCTCACGGCGACGGCAACGGTGATCGCGACGATGACGGCGACGCCGATGGCCGAAATCCGCTTGAAGTGTCCACATAATTGCTATCGCCATAATAGTAGCAACACCACGCGAGTTAGGAGAGTCCACGAGCGTAATCGCGCGCTACAGTTCGACTTGGATGGGCGGCGGCGAAGCGACGACAGAAGTGGCGTTCGTCTCACCAAAATGTCGATTCGGTTGACCGCCGAACGGGCGACCAGAGCGTATGCGCTCCGGCTTGAACCGGGGACGCGGGCATTTTGTTAGTACCTTCAGATGGAGGCTGCGGGACAACGGAACATTCAGGCCAGGCAGGTGTGCGCAGAACTCGAGCTCGTAGCCATGAGTGCTCCCGCTTTGCTTACGGGGACAGGATCTCGCTGGCCTCGGGCCGCAGTCCGTGAAAGGGTGGAGTTGCGACGCCCGGGAACAGGCTAGCAGGAGGCCCCGGTCGGGTGAAGTGCTGCAGACTCGGGTCCGGAACCCGACGGCCGACCATCGCCCTGCGTCGCTTCTGGAACTGCTCCTCTTCTGCCCGCGGGTGTCGCTTTTTCTTCTCCTCTGGACCTTGTCTTTTCCGGATTGGTCACTCTCGCAGTTCCATGTTCACCGGCGATGGGCCTTCGGAGCTCCGTGGGCCTACTTGATTGGATCATTTTCCTTTTATCTTATTTTCATGCGCCACGCGTTCTCGTGCTTGACGCTCCTCGACGTCTTCTTTCCCCTAGCACGGGATTCACCTCCGCGTGCGCACTCTTTGTCGCGTGCGCACTCTCTATCTCCCAGCCAAAGCACTGTCTCGCGTACTACCCATAACACAGGCAGATACGGCTTCAGGCTCACTCAGATGTAGTGACCACCGATCGAACGCGATGTACTTGGCATCATTTGGGGCCTTAATTTTATACCTGGATGTTTGGCACCAGAATATTTGTAGTGTCTTACCATAATCTACTTGCGGATCTCACTCAGGTCACGCCACATCAAGCGAAATTGACACGCTGGGCAGTAACCTGCAACACTATGACGTAATTGTCGAACACAGAAAAGGGGTCGCACATGCTAATAAAGATGCACTTTTGCGTCTGAACAACCAATGCTGGGGGAGGAGTGAAAGCCTGGGCATGCGTAGTGGCAGTCAGCAGAGGTGAGAGCTTAGGTGATGTGCTATGACTGGAACAACTGCTCAGCGGACACCGGATATTAAACTCCTACGTTCGGTGTTTTTAATATTGAACATCATGCGTTTCGAGTGTTATTTTGATCGAGTGTAATCTTGTAGGCTGAATTAATGCACGTTTTGTTTTCAGTAATTTAGCCTGTCAGCACTCTTTTTTTTTCGAAAAAAAAGGTTTTTTTCGTTAGACCGCCCCAATAATTTTTTCCCTCCTTGTGACGGTGATGTCGCTTGTGTGTTTGCTTTGAGTTTCCTGGTAAGCTTTACGCACGTCATGCGCTATATTCATCACAATTGCACTGTTGAATTAGCGCGAGTGTTGTGTTGCTTCGTTAGATTTTTACGCGCAAGCGTGGCTGCCCCTTCTGTCAAGTCGGAGAGGTAATGCTTGTTGCCGCATAGGAAGCGAGCGCCGGAGGAGAAAGCGGCTTGGAGGTAGGGAAGAGAATCACTGCGCCTCTTCGATTATCCGTCTCTGACAGTCCGGGACTGTCCGAAAGACTGCATACGCAAGGCTCATTGGCTGAAAGCGCCGTCTCGGGCAGTCCGGGACTGTCCGAAAGACTGCATACGCAATGCTCATTGGTTGAAAGCGCCGTCTCGGCAGTCCGGGACGCTCTGAAAGACTGCATACGCAATGCTCATTGGCTGAAAGCGCCGTCTCGGCAGTCCGGGACGCTCTGAAAGACTGCATACGCAATGCTTATTGGCTGAAAGCGCCGTCTCGGGCCGTCCGGGACTGTCAGGAAAGGATAATCGAAGAGGCCCACTGAGTTCGCGTCCTATTCCTTTGTGCTTCGATGCCGCGGTGCTCGTTGTGCTCGTTCGCGGCGTCCATACGCTTGCGCGTAACCCGCGTTCACGAAGTGAAACGTCACTATTAGTTTTCAAGCTGTGTTTAGTTTTGTTGTGGTCTTAGTGTGGAGATGAGGGGGTGGGGGGGGGGGGGGGATGGGTGGAAGGTGCTAGAGGGGGCAGGTCCACTTTCTTCGTATGAGAACGAGTGAGTTGTCGGAACAGAGAACTTTTACGTGCTGCTTGCAGTATTTTAACAGCGGAGCGGTTTAAGCCGGCCGTTAGTCCGTCCGTCGCGGGCCAAAATTGTGGGCCGATCCTAGCCGCAGTGCAGAAAGTGCAGTGCAGAACCCCTGTGAACTACCGAAGCTGAGTCTGGCTCAGTAAGCATGGTTGGGACTACTTAAGCTATGCAGTCACCGATAGCAAATAGATAGCCAATAAATAGCTAATCGATAATCGATAAATAAACAATAAATTCCGGAAAATGCTAGGAATGACTGGTAGTGTTTAGTCTAGCCCACATACGTAGCCAATACCTTGCGATAGTCAATCAATAGCTAATCAATAATCAATAAATTATCATTAAATTTCGGAAAAGGCTGGGGATGACTAGGTAGTGCTTAGCCTAGGCCAAATACGTGGCCAATAACTTGCGATAGACGATCGATAGCCAGTCAATAGCTAACCGATAATCGAATAATAATAAATAAATTCCGGGAAATGCTGGGGATGACTTGCCCAAAAGCCATTACTTGCTAGGTGCCCATCAGCTCCATTGTCTCTTTAGCATTGCAAAGTGCAAGCTACGCTTAATTTTTTTCTGTTTTTATTGCCCCAAATTCACAGTGTTTAATGCAGCCGTACTATTTTCTTATTCAGCAACATTGTAGGCAAGTGGTTACCTATATTCGTGTGAAGAGCGTAAGCCGACTACAGGAAAAGCGTGATTGACTTGTTTAACTTCGACTTGACAATCTGCAGATCAACGTTTTTTTTTTTTTTTTTTAATGCGTAAGAATTTCTATTCGTTCGGATTGGAACATCATCAGCGAACCTGGCGCCGCCACGTACAGTAGTTTGCTTGCCTCAGCAGTGGCCATTGTGCCGCCTTCCGCAGTAGTCCGTGTCACCGCAGCGCTGTCGCATTTACCGTAATGACGCTAAGACTACCGCAGCCGCTGAGTGTGGAGTGTGAGCACTCAACACCACGTCGTTTCTACGAAATGCTTACGCATCATTCAGTTCACTCCCTGAGGAGATTCTACGTAAACTTTTTTTCTATCACTTGGCAGGCCCGCGGCACCGAATCTATTTAACATTGAGGAAAGTAGAGCAAACACGGGCACACGTCTCATTGCAGAGGTCTAGCTGGAGAAGCTCGTTACAAACTTGTGGCACTTGGTTATTGGCTTTGGATGGCGTGCAGGCACACCAATGCACTTCACATAGAAAAAAAATGTAACAGTTTCGCCCTAAGTGCGAAGCAATAAATGCGATAACAACACAGCAATGTCATACGAAGTAAGGTAAGCGGCTTTGGTAGCAATATGAATTGTAGTAAACATGAGCTGATTAAGTAAGCAGGTGTGCTGCGGCGTAAGTAGACCGACATGAAGAGAGACTCGATGACCACGAGAAGGCGCGTGTGAAACGGTGGTGTTGATGAGAAGCGCTTCCCGTGGGCAGCGCGTGCGAAGGGACACACCTGTAGCGCTGCACTGCCGATCCGGGCAGCATTTCATGTGTAGCGTGCGTTGGAAAATGTGGCCCGACTATTACTAACTGAATGAACAAGCGTGGTGTGAGCGCGCACAAACAAACACGAACACATCACGCTGAATGACTGCAGACAACGACTGTCAAAACGGTGGCAGCAAGCGCATACGCCGCAGCGGCGAAGGTACGTGCGGTCTATCGCTTCAACGGAAACTGAGCGGCGAATGCACGGCGCATAAAGGTCAGAGCCGTGTGGAGATAAGAGATGGTGCGAGCGAGCGACGAGCGCGGTTGTTAGCAGAGTAGAAGTGCCCCCCCCCCCCCGCGCTCCCTCCGGCGCTGGCTTCCCGCTTCCTTGCTTGCGCGTGGGAGATTGAGTGCGTTCGCTCTCCGTGATAGCGCGCGTCCCCGCACGCTTCCGCTCGGGCATCCGGCGCGCGGCAAAGATTTTATCTATAGGGAACCTCACGGCGACGCCGACGGCAGAAGTCCGGTTGAAGTGTCCATATAATTGCTATCACAATAAAATGTCACCGCATATCCACGACGTGAATGATGATGAGTGGGCGAAGCACCGGGGGATCATTCGGCTAAATCAGAGCTACGGACGAGAGAGAAAGAGAGCGCGCGTCGGGAACGAACGCTCTTGTGCACCGCAGCGCCCCTAGCTACGGACGAGAGAGAGAGAGAGCGCGTCGTGAACGAGAGAGAAAGAGAGCGCACGTCGGGAATGATTCCGAATGAATGCCCTTGCGCATCGCAGCACCCCTAGCTACGGATGAGAGAGAGAGCGAGCGTCGGGAATGAACGCCCTTGTGCACCGCTGCCCCCCTAGCTACGGACGAGAGAGAGAGAGAGCGAGCGCGCGTCGGGAACGAGAGAGAAAGAGAAAGAGAGCACAGCTGCGCCTCTAGCGGGAGTGGCGAGTACTAGCGCGACTACAACGGCGCGACGACGGCGGACAAGCCTCGATCCTTAGGAGCTTCGCCCCTAAAATGCAATAAGTTGATGAACTTTGCGGGGGACAGAGCTTCTCAGACTTTATCAAATCACGAACTGAATGATATTTTAACGCACATAGCCGGTTCGCACTTTTGCTCCTGAGAGAGGAAAAATACTTTTTCCTCCTTCTATTGCTGTATACAGCACAAGGAGCTGCACACTTGGTGGGCGCCCGCGCTGCAGCCCCGCTTCCGTACTCTTCGAAGCCATATCATGGCGTCGTAGAACGCACAGTAATAGGGGAAAAATAATATGCAGACGACTAGTGCATCGAGTATGAAAATGGTACAGAAGCAAAAAGACGACTAGTGCATCGAGTATGAAAATGGTACAGAAGCTAGGATGTCGAAACGAACGCAAACCCGAAATGAAAACCGTACCCGAACCAATACGTTTGGAACGTCCCTGAGCCCGAACCGAAAAAAAATGATTACCGGTGCGGCACGAAACGTTTCAAGCGCATAAGGCAAGAATGGGTGCTCAATAGGTTGCACGATTCGTCGAATAACTAATTTTTTCAATCGGCGCATCATACAAGCAGACTATTACGACTCACCGTGTTGCGTTATGCGCGAGAATAGCGACAGACGATCGGTATGTGCTGGTACCTATGGCCACCTCGGCAGAGACGCTTGCACTGGAGTCGGCTATGCCACTTGTGTTCCGCGCCCGAGAAGCTGTTTCGGGGCTCCGGTCACGCTCTATTCACGCTCCGAATGCGGCCATTAAGTCAACTTGTTACTAAATCTGGATAAACTTTAGACAAACATGGAGAGCGGAAAAGATGTCTTCGATGAGGGTTGAGCTGCTTGCATGACTTCAACAAGTTGAGCTGCTTGCATGACTTATTGTAGCCTTAATACCACGATCGCCCATGAATGACATCACCTTCTCAGTCAGCGCTAATCGCGGCTGTAAACGGCACGCGAAATCCGCTTTTGTTACGTGTCATGGTTCAACGCAAGTTTTCTGCGAAGCCAAGCAGAGTACAACACTTTTCGGGTTGAAGATATTATTCGTGGTACACAATGTGCAGACTTTTGGAACGCAATACCAGGTCTTAGCAAGCGCAAGACTACGCACACATGCAGGTGCGCAAGAAAGGTCGACGTATGATTCAGCACAAACAGTTCTTGTTGATCGTTCAGAAGCATCAATGTCCTTACCTGCTTCTAGAAAAAGCAGCAAACTGAGTGAAATGTCAAATGATGGTTTATTTCTTTGCGACAGACTAGAAGTTTGAAGTTGTAATTTACGTAATACAATGTGAATTCGCGCTGTCTTCGACGCCATAGGTTGCATGCCACAGTTCGCTCACCACCGGTCTTGTAGAACACCTGAAGCAAAATGGCAAATAACTGAATCTGCTGCTGTTAAAATAACGAGTGGTGAAGCTACGCAGACCTTATGCTGACGCATGGATTCTAATTACCTGTGCATTTAATATATACATGAAAATTCCCCTTTATCTGTCTAATTCATTCGTAGATTTCTACCTCCTCTTGATCAAAGATGCGCTTGCCCCATACGAACCAGTAGATAGTACTATGCAGCATATCGCCATGGCGCAGGATAAAGTGGACTGTACCGAACCAGTTTGCGAACCGGTTCAACTTTGCGAACCGGTTCGCGAACGGTCACAAATGTTTATTTCTCTCAACAACAACTGAATTGCTACGAAATCCGAAGTGCGTTGAAATCGAATCCTAACCAAACGGGCATTTATTTCGGTTCGACGCACTGGCAGAAACCGCTGAGCATATTTTGTGATATTTTCTCGCAGTTTTCTCGACCAAGGTGTTAGGTATTTAGGGACAGGAGGGAAAACGTGAATGAAACTGTGGTGCTATAACGTTAAGCTATTCCAAACTTCTCTATTCCAGTTCTGCAATCGGCCTTCCAGGATTGGCCAAATTTTTTTTCGCGCCACCCCCACTTCGCTGGTCTGTCACGCGACGTCAGGAAAACCGCGAAAGCTCCTCATCTGATATAGCATGTACTACACACTGATCATGTATGATTGGACCTAACAAAAAAGATGCAGTTTCGGCCGAAAGGCGGAGCATCAATTGCGATAGCAAATTAGTAGAGAGCTATACGGAGCAAGGATAGTAGTTTTCTCGGTTGTATAAACTCGGACACATTCGCTTACTAACTGAAAAAACAAGCATGGTGTCAGCGCACAAGCACACATGAATAGATCACACTCGATGACCGCACACAACCGCTGTCAAAACGCTGGCGTGAGCAAGCGCGCCAGCAACAGCAAGCGAAGGCCCGAGCAGTCTATCGCTTCAACGGAAATTGAGCTGCGAAAGCACAGCGCATACAAAGGTAGGAGCCATGTTGCAGATCGCTTTCAAGATACGGTGCGCGGGACCTCCCGCCGCCGCTCAAAGTACAAGTACGCAGCTGCTCGCAGAGCAGACGCCGCACCCCCTCCCTCCCGCGCTGCCTTCACGCTTTCCTCCTTTCGCGTGGGAGATAGAGTCGCCAGTTCCCTTGCACCCGGTCGCAAGATACGCATGTGGTGCCGCGGCTAAACGTCGCCTCCCCTCCCTCCTTTCCTCCCTCCCATTCCGCCACGCCCTTTCGCGCGACGGAAGTCACGTTTGCTCTCTTCCATGCGTTTGCTCCCCGTGAAAGCGCGCGTCCCTCGCGCGCATTCTCTTGCACATACAGGATACGGCGCGCGGCGACGATTTTATCGCCGTTGGACTTTATACGGAACCTCACGGTGACGGCGATGACGACGCCGACGGCAGACATCCGCTTAGAGTGTCCATATAATTGCTATCGCAATAACAGAAATAGGCATTTCCGATTCTACGCCTTTTTAACCTTCAGCCCTCCACGATTTGTCAAAATTTATCGGGCTGCGCCTACTTTGCCTCTCTGACGCGCGACGCCACAAAACCGCGAAAGCTCACCGCGCCAAAGTCACGCATCCGCATTAAAGACGCATTAATATGCCGCACAAAACTGAATTCTTTTCTGAATAGCCGGAGACTGCCCCGTTACGACATAAATACATGATGGCTGACTGCGGATTGTTCTGGCACTGGGTTCTCGAAGCTGCCGGGGAGAATGGAATTATTTGCGTATAATAGAAATGTTTGCGTGGCAGTACAACGCTGCCGAGCCCTGTCAGCACGTACACGACATCACTCTGCCAAATTTTTTTTCGCTGAGGATCCGTTTTAGAGGCGTTTTTACCCTTGCGTGGCACGTCGCCGCGATTTTCTCCCAGATATTGAAAGCTAAGCAAGAAGAAGAGGGTCAATAACAGACACCGGAACAACCCTTCTCATTAGGATATCTACTGGCACTGCGCTATAGCCCGGCCTCACCGAATCCCTCTCCACTTCAACACGCTCCTCGCCTCTGGTCATCCAATTAAATAAGAAAAACCTGCCAAGTCAAGCAATGCTTAATCGCTTTGAAAGCAAACAAAAGTGACTTCCTGTAAATGAGGGGAGAGTTCCATTCGCCTGTTCAAAGCACGCTGTGAGTCACCGCAGGAAGTTAGGTAAATTTGACGTCGGGCGATTGGAATAAAAATTGATTTTAATAGTTTTGCGCTATATGGCCCCTAATCTGTAATCTAGTAAAAGACCGCTATAAGATTGGTGACGGAAATGAAGGGACAACACGCAATGACGCGAACTTTCAAAATAGACAACGCAGGTCACAGAACAAATGTATTTAAAGATTTTAATGCGACAAACATATTCAAGAACGTGAGCTTGGTGGTATGCGTCAGCGCCCTGCTTAAAGCGACACTAAAGAGAAACTGGAAGTTGAGCTTTAATGGTAGATTAGCTATTCACGATCAGAGTCATGCCAGTCTTACTCAACACAGAGGGTTAATAAGCGAGAAAATAGCGAAAAACTGAAGGATAAGTGCTGACACCCCTTCGAATTTCCCGCACTACATGTTCGTGACGTCTGAGATTACAAGCGCAGCCCGATCGCGATTTGTCGAGAGCGATTTATCGCTGTGAATAAAACGCAAAATGAAACACACCTTAAACGTACATAAACAGCATTTGCCAACTTTTTAAACCGTTTCGAGCGAGGAAGTACAAGTTTAGCGCAAAATTCAATAAATAATAGGAAAGAATGGCATGGCGCTACGTGCGGTCGTGATAGTTTCGTTTTTGCTCCCTGCATCACCGCGCGCGCCTGTTCCGCTCTACTGTGTTGCAGCGCTTGGTTGCGTGTTGCGTGGCTCGAAAAACGTTGACTTCGCTGGAAACAGCCAGAAAATGCCTCATGTGTGTAGTGTTGAGAGCTGTACAAACGGCGCAAGGCGCTTGCTTAGGGGCTTGCTTGCTTGAAAGCCTTTATTAAAAACAAAAGAGAGAGGTGGAGCCCTTAAGGGGCTTCGCAGTGGGTGGAGTCCCTATTCCGGGACCCCATTGGTACCAGCCGCCAGCTTAGCCCTCCGAGCCAAGGCCTTTTGGGCCTTAAGGTCTGAGCAACCACGCAGGGCCGCCTCCCACTCCTCTCGGGTTGGGTTAGGGTTGGGGGGGAAGAGCTGAGTTGAGCTGGCAAGCCCAAACCATGTGGTAGGTGTCAGCCACCTCACCACAGTATTGGCCCTTGCCAGTGAAGGAAGAATCGAAATGTTTTAAGATTGCCGGGCACAATAAAGTGTTAGTGAAAAGTCGGAACAAAATGCGTTCATCAGCCTTGCCCAGCCCCTTTGCAGGAGTTGGGTATTGGCGGTGCCTGTGCTTGTAATAGGTCGTGATGTCTTTAAAAATAAGAAGATAGCCGCCTTCGGGTTCCAGGTAATCAGGTTCTAAGTGGGACGCCCGGTGGATGAGTGCTCGGGCCGCCGTGTTTGCGGCTTCATTCCCTATTAGGCCCTGGTGGCCCGGAGTCCAGACTAGGCAACGGTGGGTAGGGTCGGTTCCCCTGTTGCTATAGTTCTGCAATATTCGTTCCGCTAGCGGGGTGACCCTACCCGCTTCATAATTTCGACAAGCCCCACGCGAGTCGGTTATGATATATTGAGATCGGGGATCAGAGGCAGCTAGGGCGATAGCTACTTCTTCAGCTTGCGTTAAGCCCGGGGCTTTGAAAGTGAGCCTATCTACTTGCTTTTCCTCGTGTATGACCGCTGCCGTATACCACTGTGATGTTATTGGGTGCAGGATCACTCCAGAAAGAGATAGAAGCAGCACGCAGAAGCACAAACACACATCAGACTTGTATTGGACACGTAATACATTGAACGGCACACACGTAACAGTTCCCCAAAATACGCTCTAGAAGACATGCAGATATATATATATATATATATATATAGGCTAGTTAAATGCAGTCTGCCTACAGTTCACGTAGAACCAGGTGTCACCATGTCGGAGACGTCGAGGAGCCGGTGTCGGACAGCAGTGTCGGACAACAGGGTTGGATCGCTTCGTGAAACTCAGGTGGCCCTGCGCCACAGTCGATGTATCGGAGCCTCCGCGTGCCCGGTTACCCGATGGCGGGGTTGGCGCCCCGGAGCACACTGCAGCAGCCCACCGGATCACGTCCACAGCTGGCGAGGTAGCCCTGTGGCCGCTCACCCGAACGCTCGATCAGCCAGGCTCAGGACCGCCAGCCCTCCTGGACCAGTTGCCCAGCGGAAGAACTGGACGAGGTAGCCCCTCAGCTGGTGACAGCTTTGATTGTGGTGCAGACGTAGTGACGCGGGTGGCGATAGCTCCTATGGGCCGGGCGCCCAGCGAGGAAGCTCCGCCATAGAACGCCGAACCTCGCGCACTGCTCACGCCACGGGCCACGCTCTCTCGAGCCAGGCTTTTTTGAGGCGCCACTGTCGACGTTCACCAATCGGTGTCGATAATGATGATGACGACCTTAAAGTACATACCCACTCATGGGTATTGGCCAAGAGTCGTCGTCCTCTTCGCCACCGCACGGCACACTGTCTTTATATGTTTGTGTTTGCCACTCCCGCGTGCAATATATTATGACAACCACCCCCTACGACATAGACTGGCCACATCCACGTAGAAGACTCCGTGTTTGTTGCCATAGTGGCGTTGCAAGGCGTCCGCGCTCGCCTGGCGACGACCACTATGGTCTTCCCTATCCATTTTTGTGGGGAGGGGTCGAACTCTGACGGCGCGTCTCCAGAGCTCGGGCACTCGGACCCGCTCCTGAATATGAAACTCATGTTTCAAGTGGAGCCGGTCAAGCAAATGCCGTCCCGACTTTGTTTGAGCTAGACGTGTATATGGTTGATGAGGTGGGCTTCCTTGAGCTCCTGAAAGGTGTTCACCACTCCCAAAGCGAGAAGTCTCGCGTTAGAAGTGGTGACAGGGAGGTCAAGGGCCCTCTTCATCACATTGCGGAGGATAACCTCGACTTTGTCTTCATCATGCTTCCGCAGATGGAGATAGGGGATCGAATATAGAATTCGGCTGGTTACGAATGCATGAGCTAGCCGCACAGCGTCCTTGCTTCGTAATCCCCCTCTCTTGTTGGACACACGTCGGACCATTCGGCCCACTTGGTCCCCAACCTTGCGGAGCTTTTCTAGTGTTTTGTCGACTCTTCTTTGATTGTGAATAAAGAGTCCGACAATTCGGATCTCCTTGGCCTCGTGTATGGGGCCACCAGCCAAAGAGAGGCGTATTTCTGTAGTGTCCTTAGGCGATGGTCTAAGGTGCGCAAATTCTGATTTGTTTGGTGCACACTGGAGGCCGCAGCGCTCTGCGTAGCGATCCACTACGTGAGCGGCTGCTTGCAGGCATTCCTCCATGCGCCCTGTATTTCCCTCTGTGGCCCAGATGGTGATATCGTCGGCGTACAGCGCGTGCCGCACGCCTTCGATACCATGTAGCTGGGCCGTGAGATGCACCATCGCAAGGTTAAAGAGTAGAGGGGAAAGTACAGCGCCTTGTGGCGTCCCCCTAGTACCCATTTCGTAAGGTCCATATTCAGTGTCTTGTATTCTGACGAGTGCGGCTCGATCCGTAAAGAAATTCTTGATATAGGTGAATGTGTTTGTGCCACAGTGGGTTGCTTAGGTGTGCTAAGATAGTGCTGTGTTTAATGTTGTCGAAAGCTCCCTTTAGATCTAAGGCCAGGACAACCTTGTCGTTGTGGGGGTGCTCCGACGGCTGTAGTATGTCACGATTGAACTGTAATAATATGTCCTGTGCCGACTTGTGTGAGCGGAAGCCGAACATGGTGTCTGCAAAAGTGTTACGATTTTCTAAATATTCGGAGAGCCTATCTCGCACCAGCGCCTCCATTAGTTTGCCCACACACGATGTGAGCGAGATAGGTCTCAGGTTGTCTGCATTAATTTCCTTCCCTGCTTTAGGAATGAAAGTGACAAGTGATGTTTTCCAATCCAGGGGGACGGGAGTCTCCCCTTTCCATATCGCATTAATGTAGTTAAGAAGGGCTTCATACGCGCGATCGGGGAGGTTGGCCAGCAGTTTCACTGTGACCTTGTCCCGACCGGGCGCAGTGCCTCTCTTCATTTTGGCTAAGGCCGCCTTGAGGTCGTAGAGTTGGAACGGCTGATCCATCTCTGGATTATCTCTGCCTGCATAGAGATATTCCTGACCTCGAGGGTCCTGTCTGGTGCAGAGATACTTGTCCCTTAAGGTCTCTGCCAGCTGTGTTGGTGTGCCCTGAAAATTGTGTAAAGCGCGTTGTAAGTGTTTCTGTGTTTTTCCTCGTGACTGAGCGGGATCGATAAAGCTGCGGAAGAGCTTCCATGTATTCTTCCCCGACATCTGTCGGGCTGCCGTGTTGCATCGCTCTATCCAGTTTGAATCGGCTAACTGAGAGGCATACTCGGCAGCCTGCTGGGTCAGATCTGTTATACGTCTTTTCAACGTTCTGTTCTGTTTTTGTCGTTTCCATCGTTTCGTAAGACTGCGACGAGCTTCTCTGAGATGGAGTAAATGATTATCCATCGCTGGGCAGTCCTCCGTAGTCTGTATGCAAGTCTCGTGTTTATGTAGTGTTGTCATGAGATTTTGAGCCCAAGAGCTGTAGCCATCTTCAAGAGGACTGGTCTGCGGCAGGGACTTACGGAAAGCAGTCCAGTCTGGTAGTTTGGCCTGAGTTAGTGGTCGTTTTAGGGGCCGGGTATGAATTAAAGTATTAAGGATACAGTGATCGCTTCCTAGCTTGTCTTCGGTGTTGTACCACTCAACGTGTTGTATGTGTTTGGAAAGCGTGAGATCGGGACAAGTGTCCCGTGTCACGGAGTTTCCTAGACGTGTTGGCTGTGCTGGGTCGGTCTGGAGGGCTATACCTAGCGTGGAGATGAGCTCCGCTAGCTTCCTACCGCGCACCTCATCCTTTTTGTAACCCCATACCTTACTGGGAGCATTGAAGTCGCCCACAATGAGTAAGGGGTCTCGACCCGCTATCTTCAGTGCCCGGCTGAAGATGTCTGCAAAAGTTATGTACTTTAGCTTGGGCGGACAATATATGTTAAGGATATGTACTTGTGGGTCAGAGCGTCGCAGGGGTAACACTGTAACCATGGTGTACGAATATGTTATCTGTAGGTCGAGGTCTACTTCTTGTGCTGTGTACGCTTTGTGTACAAGGATGCAAGTAGATGGATCTCGCTGAAATGTATTGTACCCTGAAATTTTAGCTGAGGCCCCGGGCTCCTGCAGAGCCACGATGGGTGTTAGAAAATGTAATGTTTCTAAGCAGAGACGAAAATTAGCACGCTTAGCAGGATTCTCAAAGCCCCTACAATTCCACTGTACGATCGACAGTGGTTCCTGTCTTGATTTGGCACGCCTTTGTCTAGTTCCCTGCGCCATGATTAGCACTAGTAGAAGCTGGCTGGCTCACCGCTGTTTGAAGGGCAGTAACGAGCGGGACGGCTTCGGTATCATCCTCATCAATATTACGGCAAACTTTGGAGGGGCGGCCCAGCTCCTTTACGGGTCCAGCCCGCCTAAACAATTTGGGACTAGCCTGAATCCAGGACTTTATGTTTTGGGTCACCGCAGCGGTGATTTGCTGAGTGAGCGTAGTCACCAGCTGTTGCATTTGTGCCTGCATGATCTGAGCGATCATTGTTGGCAGCGGTGCCATCTGGTCGGCGACACTTTTCTCGAGAGCCGTCATGCGGCTTTCCAAGTTACTGTTTAGGGGGCCATATGTCACCGGTCCCATGCCTGAGCACAATGAGACCGATTCGTCACCACTATCCAGAGTTCCTGGAAAAGGCGGCTCTGCCCTAACGTTTCGGAGTGCAATGACTTTTTGTTCTAGCTGTTCATTTTGAGTTCGGAGAAAGGCTATTTCCTTCTTCAGCTCAAGTTCTAGGGGCGAGGGGGAGGAAGAGGGGGTGGAGGCGATCTCCGCCCAGTTGCTCACCTTGGATGTTATGGCCGCTTTGCTGTTGCCAAGTGGCGGGAAGTCCCCTTCCTGGAAAGCTGGCGGCTTGGCACTCTGCCCGGATGTCTTCCTGTTCTTATTCTCCTTAGAAGATGACGTCTTGTTTCCGGCGGAATTTTCCCTTGCAGCCTTGTTTCCGGTAGCAGGCCCGGCGGCTTTTCCGGACTTGCCCGAGGACGCACCTCCGTTGTCGGTAGGCTTGCTCGTCTTGTTACTGGGGGCCCCTTGTTGCTGGGTTCGTGGACGTTGAAGTCGGCGGAATTTTCCCTTGCAGTCTGCTGAGCCGGTGAGGTAGGCCTCCCCACAGACCATGCACGAAGGGGTACACTCGTGTTCAGCTAGGCCCTGCTCGGAGGCGCCTACTCTCTGGCCACAATATCCACACCTTGTCACATCCGGATGCGGGCAATTGTCTATCCGGTGACCGATGGTGCCACACTGGTAGCAGGCTGGGACGGTCCTCTTATATTCCCTAACAACTGCGCATTCACAGTTGTAGCGTACGTAGCGGGGTACTCTCCGGCCCACGAAAGTGAGCACCGCCACATTAGATGTTCCAAGCTTTCGCACGAAGGCCAGATCACCCTCGCGCCACACCACCTTGCCTTATAGTGATGTCGTTGTCTCGTCCGCCCGCACGGTGATGACGCCTCGACACACTTCTCCGTTGAGTTTGACATGACCCCGGAGAGGAATGGAGCCAGATCCCACGTTGAGGTTGAAATCACGAGCCAGTTTGTTTGCGGCCTCCACATGTTGCAGACAATCAAGTTCTGCGTCCATACTGGCCAGACGTTGAGGGTTGTGCCAGCTTCGCCGCCAACGTACTGGGCGATGGCCGCACCCAGATCTCCAGTCTGGAATACCGTCTTCAGGTGCAGAGTTTCACGAGGCTTTAACACCACGATGATATCATCTGCGCTCATCTTGGGAGTATCGCGTGGGCGCCACGTAGCCGTCTTGCTCCTCGGCTGTGCAGCGCGAGCACTGCCGTTGGAGACGAGGCCGCTGGGGTTCCCGGCAGCCGGCTTTGACATCAGCGGCGCAGCTGGGACGCCTAAAACCCCTCAATAAAAAAAAGTAGCGACATCTTTTGAAGATTGCCGCTTTCCTCCTCTCCTGCCCGTTCTCTCGGCGCTCGGCCCTCCGATTGGCCGAATGCTGTCACGTGCTCTCGCGCGCTTTTTTTTCTTGCTTGTTTTTTGCTCCCGCCGCCATCGCGGTGCCAGACCATTGCGAGCCGTGTATGGAGGCACCACGCATCGCGTCTCCTTTGCGCTTTTAAGGCGTAGTGTTCCCGATGCCGTGTTGCTCGGCATTCGGGTGCAGAACACGCGAAACAGACGGCAAGCGACTCTTCCGGATTCCATCAGCGAAGCGAGACGCGGCGCAGAGGAAGGTCTGGCTTCAAAGAATCAGCCGCGCTGATTTCAACCCAAAACAATGGTCCCGGCTGTGTGAGGGAAGCGAGCGATTCTTCAATGATCCGTAATCTCACATGCTGCCACTTCCTGTGTGAGGCTTTGTTCGTTTTTCTCCCTCCTAAGTGCCGCACTGTTCGCGCTGCATGTTCGCGCTGCATTTGCAACTTTCGTGGCCGGATTTCATCTTGTCCTCAAACGCACGTGGTTTTTGTTGACTCGGTTATACAATGCATGGCGTTGTGTTTGTGTGGCCTGAATGTACGCGAACGGCACGTTTTGAGTGTATCGCAGTATGTTACGAAGCGGTGACGGTACGTAGGGAAAAATGGGCGCTTACCTGCGGAAAGACGATTAGGGCTATTTAGTTAGGGCGACTTTGCGCCTTCAGCAAAAACTCAACTCGGTGGTCGGCGAAGATCAATGTTCTTGTCGCTAAAACTTGTCGCTATCGTCGTAGATCCTCGAGGACCGATAACTATCTCGAAAATGGTAGAAAGTGCTGCGCGTGAAAAGTGTGCTCAGTATTCTAGTCGTGTATCGCGTAGCAGAACAAGAGATAAGGACCTGTGCTGGCGGCGAGCTGAAAAACGAAAACGGTATACAAGACTTCCAGGCGATATGTAGCAGAACAAGAGATAAGTACCTGTGCTGGCGGCGAGCTAAAAAAGGAACACCGTATACAAGACTTCCCGGCGATAATAACTTGTGCCGGGAATGTTGTGTTACGCCTTATACTTGAAGGAGCCAGGTTTTACGGTGACCTTGTTTTCTGATTTCACGTTTGCGCTGGATCACTTCACGGATGATCAATTTGAGCCGGTGATTCTGCAGAGCTGTGGCACAAAAAAATTGAAGCGTCAAGCCATTCCATCGCTCTTCGTTCATCGGAAGCAGCTGAAGCCGAGGAAGCCGCCTGCCAAACGGAAGAATACACCGTGCACTTCAAAGACATTACCGTCTGCTGGCAGCAATGCTATCCACATTGCAACGCCCTTGATTATAGAGTTAACTCATTCCTGCGTGGCTTTGTCAGTGGCCAGAACAAACCTGGATGTTAACTCATCGTTTCTGCTCTGCATTTGATAAGATAGTAGATACAATACGCACGGTAGAATTTCTCGCACCCGCGCGCAGCACATGCAAGCGGCAATATGATCCGCAAAAGCAGCCTCACATACACCTGTAAGATGACCGCTGCCGCGCTACTCAAGTCCGCAAAAAAAAGAAGAAAAAATGTGTGGAGTAGTGTAAGGCTTCCTGCAAGCGAGCGAAGCCACTAGCCTCATTATCGATGGACCGCTTCCGCCGAATGATCGGTAGCTCACTAGTCAGTGAAACCCGTAAGACAACTGCAAATATACAGCTGGTGGATCATTTACTCCCGAAGCGTAGTCATTGTTAGAGGCCCGCTGTGCACGTTAGCCTATGGCCAACGAGGAACTGGAGCTACTGAAACGCGGCGATGAACCAACGCCGAGGTCGCGCGTAGCATGGCTCAGTTAAAGCCCGACTTAGAGGCTTTAGGCTCACTGTATCACCGCTAATAGTACAGCCATCTAAGCGCAACGGCATTTATGCGTCCTCTCGTTGTTTCGGCAGCCAGTCATAACATAACGCGAAAAATTCCGATCAGAATACGAGTTCAAGAGCGCGAGCGACACGTAGCCACAGCGTTTCATTCGGAGAGCGTCTGCTAGTTCGGCACCGCGTAGGGGGAGCCACGGTCGACAGAAGAGAGAGTGAACGCCGGCGCAGGAGGAGGAGAGAGGAGTTGGCGCTACTTTTGTTCATTGAGGGGTTTTAGGGACGCCGCCCTTTGATGCCATCTTGCGGTGGGTAGCTTTCCGTCGTAGATTCACGAGCTGGAAAAGGCCTTCATGTTCTATATTTGAGAGTCCATTTTCGGTGGTAGCAGCCTGTTGCACATCAACTTGAGTCCAGTCCACGGCGACTGGGTCGTAGCCGCGCTGGGTAGCGGCCGCCATAGTACGGAGTCTTCGGAGAAGGCCCCATACCGTCGGAGTCGACGCTAACCTTAACGCGGGTTAGCGTTCCGCGGCGTGGCGAAAAGACAAGTTGGGCGAAAAATGCCCAAATTTTGGCCCACCTGCGTCGGATCGGTATCCACAGGTTCCTCTTTATGTTAGGAAGAAGGTCGCAACACTTTCAGAAGGGTGACATCGAAATTTCCGCGGTTCTTGGCAAATATTGCCGGAGCCGAAGCGCAGCACGTCCGATCCCACCGCGCGCTAGCAGCGTCCCTCCGAGCTTTTGCGGCGTGCACTCGACGGACCATCCTCGAGCTTAAACAGCTTCGCTAGTTCACAGGTGTATGTGCCATTGCGCTTGGACCCTTTCTACACAACCTCCAGGATCAGCCCACATTTCCAGCGTACACCACCGGACTACCTCCAGCTCAAACAGCTTCGATGTTAGAACACTTTTCTGTAGCGCATATTGAGCAACAGAAAGCTGTATCGGAAGTTTTTCATGTTGCTCAACAATTTTCTTATTCGCACTTTTCATCTAATCAATAATTAGGACTAGTTAAGACAATTAATTAAGACTAATTATGTAATTAGGCAGAATGCAAAAATAATCTGAGTATCTCTAATCGACGGAAAACAAGATATCTTGGTTCTATTCAGCTACGTGGCATTTGCATATTTGAAAATCTTGGTACGTGATAGTTGGGGCAGCCTGTAGAAGCAGCGCACTTCTAGACACCACCGGAAAGAGAGGCGAATAATTATAAATACTACGACGCGTGAATAGCTCTCCAATACTGAGTTTTAAAAAATAAATATGCTTCTGCTGCGACGCATGCTTGACAACAACTTTTGTCTAGCCTTTGGAGGCCCGACATACTATAGGGATAGGTGCCTGAAGAATTATGCACCCATTGTTATCCGTTTTGTGCAGCAAAATCCGGATAGGTGCCTGCACAATCCACTGTTGTATACCGTGCCAGTGCCGTTTATATGGTAAACTACGCAAAACAAGAAACACCATTTCAAGACCTGTCTTACGTAGAATCCCGAACGAAGCTTACATAGGTAGGAATCCGGAGACACGTTTCCTTGAAAATTCGTTAGGAATTGCGGATAATACGAGGCCCAGTGAATAATTTTAACGCAATGTTTCTCAAGGAACATCAATTTCACGGAGCTTTCGTTTTAACGCTTGCATTTAAATAGAATAACTGATTAGCGAGTGATCATCCACTCGCCTCACTGTAAGGCGCCGAGTGGCATTCTGTGCAGTCGTATTGCAGGGACGCTGAACAACACTGCGGACGTTACCTTTCCAAAACAATGGCAAGTGTTTCAGTCTGCGACGTACATAGCATACTAACAACATTAATGACGCTAAAGAGACTTTATTCAACAATTAGTTAACACAGTTTCTGGCTATATTTAAACAGAACATTCTGAACATTTTTCACCTGTTAACCCTCGCCGAGCTCTATACGGTGAATAAAGAAAACATATGGTAATGAGGTTTGTACGTCACGGTGAGCCAGTTCTTTATAAATGTACTGTACCAGTAAAAGATAACAAGCAGATGCAGAATTAAATTGCTGACACCGCCATCTGCGGATAATATGACCAACATAATATTCACAAACAAATAAAAAAATATGTCGCTGCTTTTCTCTGCATCAAACTTCCGCCTGTTGAGACTAAGATACTGCCGCAGATGATCATCAAGATCCTCCCTTTCATTCGGTGCTCCCGTGGCCTAAATACCGTAGTGTGGCTACATCATAATGACGCGGACATTCCAGAATATTAGTGCTTCAAGCGTTTCCTAGGGGTAATCAGCATTTGCAATAATTTTATTTTTAGAGTAGCGATATCAACAAGTCTTGCCTCTAGATTGCATAAATTTAAGTATGGAGAAATGCTTAGGGTGTGTTTTTGAACCATGTGTTAATAACCTAGCTGTTCCATACGGACGGCTCTAAACCATGGGCTTCTGTCTAAGTGCATGAGAACGGAGCAATCGTTTTTTTAAGCAGCCACCGCAGCGACTTCGAGGGGGTTTGTTCCATTTAAAAGTAAAAGTTCAAGTGAAGTAAAACTCGGAAGTCGAGGTTTAATTTATGTTAGCAATATTTGCAGAAAAGAAACTTTCCTGAAAATCGCGAAATTTCAATTACCTCAATTATCGCGTTTGCAGCTCTAACTCAGGATAGAAAAAAGACCGATGTAATATACACCGCTATAAAATATACTGATAGTTCCTGAGTAGGTATTAACAAGTTAGTATTGTAACAATTTATGCAAGCTGTAGATTACTGTATCAAATTGGTCCACATCAGGTTCTCTAACAGATTAAGTTTGCAGATCTGCTATATCTGTTTTTGGTGAACTGTTACAGAGCTATAAACTTTGTTCGCCGTTTTTAAAAAGAAATTGATTATTTTCTGCAATGTTTTGTAAGTACTACGAAGTTCTAAATCAACATACTGCTTTCTACAGTTGCTGGAATTTAAATTTCTCTCTCAAATGCAACACACCTAATTCAATTTGATCTCCGCCGCTGAGCTTCACGTTGCATCCGTCAAACAGACTGGATTTCATTTAAGGCGCGTATAGATACCGGCTATCCGTGCATGACCTCTCCATCCGAATGAGAGGACAGCGTCGCTTCTACTCTGCGTGACAAAACGAGACAAGTTAATTAACGTACCGAGGCCCAGATCCTTGGTCGACACGCAATATAAGGCCCTTTGTGAAATCCATCACAGAGCGGAACGGCAATACAGAAGAGTGAAGTCGCCGTCCGACCTTTCAAAAAGTCGCCAAGCTCAACGACATGTTCTCCATTCAGTTAAAATGAACATAAGTTGGGAGGTGGTCACTACTATTGATCTCTACATCTATCGACCAGCATGCTGAAGGCATCCTGGTCGACGGTAGACAAGGTATCGACTGCATTATTTTTTATTTACTTATTTAGAAACCTACATCACCCTGTTGGGCATTATTGTAGGGGGCATTATTGTAAGAATGAAGCGAACAAATGGTAAATGAAACTAATAAGCAACAATGAACGTGTTGTTGAAAATTAGGAGACAACAGAGATGAAACTTCAAATACTCCAATACTTATATAAAAGTCTTCATTAAGATTAGGCTCTACATGATAAAAATTATTACTAAAGAGAAGTTAAAACAAAGTTTGTGTGAAAAATAATAGTCGGGGTGGGGATATCATTTGCTTTGTAATTTCTGACCAGTTTTCCTTCTTAATTTTTCGTGCTAATTTTTTAAAGATTACTGTAACTTCTGTTTTCTGGCAAAACTAAGCGTGCATCATTTGCAATGCCAGCACTCACGCGATGCTTTTTTCTCGTTTCGGTCGGCTTTACTTGGAAGAAGTGGCGGCACACACCTTTGACACTGAGGCACTAAACACTTCTGCCTGGAAGATTTAGTTCTAAAGTGGAGTAAACAGCCACTCATATCAGCAGTTGTGCTTGATTAAAGTTCGTCTGCATGCCGAGTTTAAAAAGCGTACCACTGGCGAAATTATCCAAACTAACAGTCGACACATTCTGCAGTAACATTGCAAGAAGCACTGCAAGCCGTGGTTTTTTGTGTAAAGCGCACAGCTGCGTCTGAAGAATATACGCCTCGGTGGCGAGCACCACTGTGGCGGAAGGGGAAATGCGGCGACTACGTGCTCCGTGTACGAGTGAGAGGCCTAGGAAAGAAAGGGCGCGAAGCCGGATCTCATAGGCCTGGAACTGATACTCAATAATTAGATAAGCAAACGATATGTGTACATAATGTTGTAAAACACTTTTACAGCGAAGCTGTTAAGGGCTCAGTCTCTGATGGTCGTGTCCGCGTGTAGAAACAATATTGGTGTGGTTTAGCTTTGGTTAACCCTGGTTGATAGCGAAAGCTTCACTACCCTGGCTAGGCCCATTGTCGAGCTGTGGCCGAGGTGTGGTTTCGTAATGATATACAGACATGTTTGCAAAGAATACTGTGTTTATTCATTATTTTTATGCCTATGAACACACTGCGGTGATCAGTAAAGTAGTGAGACTTGGTTGCAACTCGCAGCCGGGCCCAACTCTACTCGGGCAACGGCGGCTATGTCTCCGTTCAGGGCTCCGTAAAGGCCTAAATATAGTCCGACATAGCGTGAACGCGCGCACACGTTATGTCACGCTGGCGAGAACAACAGCGGCTATAGTTCGACCGATAGTGCGACGTACTGGCGCCTGGCGCCGCCAACGTAACCGGAGGCGCGGCAATGCGCTCCGACGTGCCCGGCTTCTGATGACGCTCGGCCGCACGCACGCACGCACGCACGCACGCACGCACGCACGCACGCACGCACGCACGCACGCACGCACGCACACACGCACACACACACACACACCACACACCACACACACACACACACACACACACACACACACACACACACACACACACTGTCACAGACCCGGTGAACGAGGCGCACACGCCGGACCAAATTCCAAAGCCGACCTTAACAGCTTCCGAAAATAATCCCACGAAAGCAAGGACAATTAAGAGTGGGCCCTCTGGTGCGGCAGCGAACGCCGGTTGCTGTCCAAAGACCGAGTCAGAGCGCAGAGTTGTCAAAACACAACAAAATATATTCTTCACACAAGGCAGTTACATACACACTTGCACACTTAGGCTAGACACAACACAATACAAATCAGATGGGTATTAACAACCACAAGAAAATAACGACAAGCACTAAGAGTCCAACACGTAAAGCACAAAATAAACAGGAACACTAAGTGTCCAATCGTATTCACCGTGCTGGTTGGTCTTGGAGTGAGACGATCTCGGCGTAGCTCGGGCAAATCTCGAAGAACTTCTTCGGGAAATGCAGACGCTCGAGGAACTCGTCGATTAGCTTGCCGGGGAATTCCCTTCTTCCTCAGACGCTCGGTCTTCAAGTTACATCACTTCACCGGTGCGGACTGAACTCGCGAACTCCCACTGACGATTCTCGCACGGCGGTTATATAGCCGTCTTAGGCGTTCTCGAACATTCCTATCGGAGTCGTGATCTCGTAGCATGGCCAAAGCTTGGGAACCGTCGAGTCTTTTCTCGTACCTTCGACTGCTGCTGTCAGAGCTTTGTCGAGGGGGGGAGGTGACGACTCATGCTGTTGGCGTACGCTAACGCTGTAGTTATATCTCTCGACTCGACGGGTGAGAAGGTGTCTGGGCGCGCGCGTGGGCTCTCTCTCTCTCTCTCTCAGGTTAACGTCGCTTCGTCGAGGTTCTTCTAGACGTTTCGGCGCCGTTGTTCGCGTTGTTGTTTGAGGCGTATGTGCTCTCCCCCTCTGTTGAAGTTGCCGCGGGGCCGGCGTGTTCTTTCGCTGGCTTGCGTGCACGCGGTGCGCGCTTGGATTAAGCGCTCTTTTGTGACACACACACACACACCGTCACCGATAACGTCGGACTGTAAACGCGCCTTAATGCTCTCTTGTGGTTTGACCTCTAGCTCTCAAGGTGAAAACTGTTGAGTCGCTGATGGCTACTCGAGGTGGCGTAATGAAGCTTTCGCTTCAAAAAAACTCTCATTGGCCGTATGCTGTATGTGCGAGCGAAAGCGCGCTTTCACGGGAAGCGAACGCACGGCGGAGAGCAACAAATGCGTATCTTGCGACCGGGCGCAAGGGGAACTGGCGACTCAATCACAGTCTGAGAAGATTTAACATAAAAGCATACCTTGATTTTGTTTCATGACATTTGCTTATGCCCTGTCATTCTCGAAATTCTGAGAAGCTGTATAAACTTGGACATGTAGCAGCACCAGCAACGCGCAGAACTGTTGTCGACGGCGGCGGTGGCGTTTTGGCCGCGTTCGCACCGGACGCGCGTGGCGTTGGTGACGTGTTTATGAAGAACGTGCCAACCTTTGGGGTACGCCCTATGGCGGTGTACCGTAGCGACCATATGGCCATGGTCCCTGTGGTCACTAAATAAATGAAAACCAGCGGATCATTCATTATTAGTTCAAATAACCACTTATAGCATCACATCTGAATAGTCAGAATTGGAAATACATAATTCCCACCATGGTACAGCTTCGCTGGTCTTCCATCTCCACCCCAGTGGAAGCTCGGGCTGACAGCCGTGGCCTAGTGGTAGAACGCCCGCCTCAGCTGCGGTACGCTGTGGGTTCGATTCCCACCGCCGCCGGGCACCCACTGGTTCAAATGGGTACAAGTGTGCCCTGGCCTGGCGTTCGGCTTCCTTCAGGGGTGATACGCTTGGGAAAGGAGCCTGCGCCCTGAATTCCCGTCGAAACCAACGTGCTCACGTTGGTTCCGTGCTCACGTTGGTTTCGACGGGAATTCAGGACGCAGGCTCCTTTCCCAAGCGCATGACCCCAGAAGAAAGCCGAACGCCAGGCCGGGCGCGCTTGTACCCATTTGAACCAGTGGGTGCCCGGCGGCGGTGGGAATCGAACCCATAGCCTCCCGCAGCCGAGGCGGGCGCTCTATCATTAGGCCACGGCTGCGGTTTAGGAATGCTCAACAGGATATATAGTTGAATTTTTTCTTTGTAAGTTCAATAACGCTTGAGACATCATCACTGTTGCATGATGTGCAAGATCGAGATATCATCATTCACTGGCGTTAGTCAGCTTCGGATGCGCACCGAACGTTCCAGTGTACTTCTCTTGGCTTCCTGCCGACTGGTGCGGTTGTAATTTCGAAAAAAAAAGAAGCAAAGAAAACAAGCCCCCACGTTCCGACTCTTCTCCAAGCCCACACACACGCATTATTAGGTACACTAACACTCAATAATCACCCAAGAATAAATCATGATGTCGTCGACGTTCTCGTTGAGAAACAACCCGAATATCATTTTAGTATATTTTGTGTACGGTCATTCACTGATCAGACATCGTTAAAAAGTGAGGCAGTTTCGCTCGAAAGGCGAGGCATCGATAGCAAATTAGTGGGCAGCTATAAGAAGTATAGTAGTTTTATCGGTCGTATAAACTAGTAAACATAGGCATGCATGCTAACTAAATAAACGAGCATGGTGTCACACGCGCCGAAGGAAACATGAATATGTCTCACTCGATGACTGCGGAAAGTCGCTGTCAAAACGCTGGAGTGAGGACGCACGGCAGCAGCAGTGAACGAATTGACCTTCATGCTGCGTCTCGCATCAACGTCAACTAAGCCGCGAGAACACAGCGTACAGCGGACGGTGTCCACGACGCAGATGGCTTTCACAATACGCCGGAACGAGCAGG
>NC_051157.2:149405388-149454245 GCF_013339745.2 Dermacentor silvarum
GCACAGCGTGGGGCAGTTTCCAGGAATTAGTATAGAATGCACGATGCATCAAGACAGTTGTACCTTTTGAAATAAGCTGGCACATTCTGGTAATTTTGGAATAAATGTGCAAGACACAAAATAATTGACGAAATACACAGCATGTTGCTTTTGTGTAGGTGAATGCATCGTATACAGGTCCGTCCCAAAACATATTTCTTTGCTGCGGGCCATGTTGAAAGTTCTTTTGCAAAAAAGTATCATGTCGTCATCCCATGATAGTAAGATTTCTAATAATTGTATTTTGCACAAGTGGAAACTATATCTGAAAAGGCGGCACATTTCAGAATGAATACGCATTTCAGCATGAAACATCTCTTGTATCGAACAAAAATCATAGAGGTATGAGACGGCAGCACCCACATTCTGGAAATGATGTATCAGCTGTGAGAAGAAAAGCTGACACAAAACATTTAGTGAAAATGTCATGATTACTTTATTTGCATATACAAAACAACGTAACTCAAAGCTTTCCCTTCACAAGCAAAATTACATTTTGCCTTGGTCTGTTTTCTTCTTCACGACTACGAAGCAGTAATGAAAAAACTTCCGAGTACAGCGCTGCCTGGCAGCACAAATTTCTACAGCATCACGAGGAATGGGGGAAAAAAGAAAGAGAAATGTTGAAGGTTTGTGTACAATATGTTAAAATACAAATACATATAAGTTTTAGACTTCCATGATGAGGGCGATCTCATCCCTGTTGCGAGCACAATCATCTCTCTTTGCTGTTAGTAGGTCAGTTGCTAATTCTCCGATCTCCTTGCTGTGTAGTGGAGCCTACAACGACAGAAAAATAATCTTAGAATCTCATAGTTACTTGTTAGCGTCGCCCTGCAAACAACAGCTATTACCATGTAATGAAAGAGACATAAATAAACCAGAAACAGCTGAAACAGTACCACAGAACAAATAATTAAACACGTCTAAGGTTAATATATTCTTCTGTCTATGAAATGTCGGTAACAATAAAAATTAAAGATTAAAAAACTGAACAAAAATTCATTCTCAAGTCAGTTCGTACTCCCCTCCAGTACAAGTACTAAAGACAACACCGCAATAATGTGACAGTTTAACAGTCAAAACGCAATATCAAGTGATTACAAACTAAATATCAGCACAAAACACTAGTTCCGTGCATGAGGTCAATGTTGTGCGTCCGCACAAAAGTGCAACATAAACTTGAGATTTAAGAATAACCAACACGGTGACTGATAGTGATAAATAAAATTTTTAAACAGTCTTTATGAAGCGAGCAAGTAGTTTACTTAAAGAAAACTGAACAATGGGAGCATGAGCATGAATTGACTACGGTAGCCACCGTAAATTGACGGTGACATTTACGACGGACACACACCATGCAGCAAATAAATAGTTGAACAGGAAGCATTGCTTACCTAGGTCACATTTATTGCTGTCTTCGGCATTCATTAGAGCAGTCACAACACAAACGATGCTCACGACTCTCAGGTAAGCGAAGAACTTTTACCATTGGCCATCGGCAATGCGTCTCGTCGCAGCGTCATGGCTTCTTTTCAGCGGCGCGCGCGCGCCTTTATGAGTCTTTTATTGCGATAGCAATTATATGAACACTTCAACCGGATTTCTGCCGTCGGCGTCGCCGTCGCCGTCGCCGTCAGGTTCCCTATAGATAAAATCTTCACCGCGCGCCGTATGCCCGAGCGGAAGCGTGCGGGGACGCGCGCTATCACGGAGAGCGAACGCACTCATCTCCCACGCGCAAGCAAGGAAGCAGGAAGCCAGCGCCGGAGGGAGCGGGGGGGGGGGGGGGGGCGCTTCTTCTCTGCCAACAACCGTGCTCGTCGCTCGTCCGCACCGTCTCTTATCTCCACACGGCTCTGACCTTTATGCGCCGTGCATTCGCCGCTCAGTTTCCGTTGAAGCGATAGACCGCACGTACCTTCGCCCGCGGCGGCGTATGCTTGCTGCCAGCGTTTTGACAGTCGTTGTCTGCAGTCATTCAGTGTGATCTATTCGTGTTTGTTTGTGCGCGCTCACACCACGCTTGTTCATTCAGTTAGTAATAGTCGGGCCACATTTTCCAACGCACGCTACACATGCAATGCTGCCCGGATCGGCAGTGCAGCGCTACAGGTGTGTCCCTTCGCACGCGCTGTCCACGGGAAGCGCTTCTCATCAACACCACCGTTTCACAAGCGCCTTCTCGTGATCATCGAGTCTCTCTTCATGTCGGTCTACTTACGGCGCAGCACAGCTGCTTACTTAATCAGCTCATGTTTACTACAATTCACATTGCTACAAAAGCCGCTCACCTTACTTCGTATGAGATTGCTGTGTTGCTATCGCATTCATTGCTTCGACCTTAGGGTGAAACTGTGACATTTTTTTTAGTAACTGTACCAACCGTCACGAGTGACTCAGACACACAGCACGCTTGGTAAGCGCACGCCACCAAATCTGAGAGCGGAAAAACGTGCTTAAAGCGATGAAACAAAGCGCGACATGACCGTTTCAAAACGACACCACCGGCAATACTCTCATAGAATAAAGAACCAACTTTAGAGAAGGGAAACTGTAGCTTCCACAGTGCTACGAAAATAAGAAGCGGCAGCGCATGGAACTTAGTTAGGCGTACGACAGATGGCGCTGCTCAAACCGGAAGCGGAAATTAGTTGTTTGTTTTTTTTGACCGAAATTCAATATGGCCGCTTTCTGCCCGTCGCGTACGCTGGTACGTGCCGTGCTCGCCCGCTCGCCCTGCCTGGCCCTGCTGGCTTTGCGGTATGCCACATTGCTTTGGCTGCCGCGTAGCTGGTGCGTTCCAATTGCCAGGAGACCAAAGAGCCTCTACTGACGCCCATAGAAACAAGCCACAAGTGAGTGAACAAAACGTGGGGCTTTAATGGCAGAAAAAAAAGCAGTGCACTTTCTCGTACAAGAGCAGAAATAAAGTTAACGCGAGCTCGTGAACGGCTCACCTTCGTCGTCGCACATGGTGGTCTGGTATTGAGCGACAACCAGCAGCGCAAGCAGATTGGACAGTGTGTCCCGCCTGTTAGCACCGGCAGTCGCCGTTGAAGATTAGCAACTTCCATTGCGAAGCAATCGGGTGACACAGGCATCTGCTGCCGCACCCAACACAGCGACATGGGACTACCCAGGACTTTAGCATTACCTCCGTTCCAACCTGCATGTTTCTTTTTTGTTCTTTCGGGGGCCGCCAAAGTGCCACTCACACTTGGTGCCCCTCTATCTCTGAACATGGACATAGCCGATTTCGTCGGCATCACCTTCGGGAGCCACTCTTACGGGCCTTTCCACCCACGTGGCTACCAACTTAACACACATTGGACCATGTAAGCACGTTATGCGGCCGAGGAAGGCCACATGCACAATTTGCTCATGGCTGCAGCAGGGAAGGACGGAACGGGGAGCACCGATCACGGTGTGTGTAAATTGGGAGTCTTATGTCGCTGCGTGGGCTGCAGGAGCAAATGCTTACCTCGAGAGACTGCTTTCCTGTTGAACTACCTAAAACCACAAGGTGTTTATCATGCAAGGAGAGTCACGCGACGCCTCCAAACTTCCGAATCCGAATGGGAGTCCAGGCGAACCAGCACCGTGGTTCTAACGTTCGCTCCGAACACAGACCGCCCAGAGAAGATCAACTTGGGCTTCACAAGACACGAGACCATTGACTACGTTGAGACACCAGAGCGGTGCTTCAAGTGTCAGCGCTATGGACATGTGGCCAAGCACTGCCGTGGTGATCAGCGGTGTAAGAAATGTGGAGGACCGCATGATTTCAAAACATGCACGTGCAGGGAGAACGTTCTTTGTGCAAACTGTAGTGGTGGTCATCCAGCTAGTTATAGCAAGTGTCCTACGCGGGCAGCGGCAATAAAGCGAAAGAAAACGTTTATCTTGGGGCCAACAGCAAAGGATGAGAAGAATAAGACGAAGAAAAAGACGGAGAGTCGCAGAGAGTCAGATGACATCAAATGGAGTGAAACTGATTTCCCAAGCCTGAAGCCTCCTTCAGGAACCCAGAACACAGTGGTGCCATTGCGCAGCGGACCGGCTAAAGCAGTCAAATCAGTGAACAGAGACCCCATAGAAGAGAAGACTGCTGAACAACCGGAACAGTGAAGCTATGTGTCTGCACTGCACCGACCCCAATCGCGTTGCGTTGAAAAAAACACCACAGGAGGACTGCCAACAGGTGCTACGTGCTCTATTCAAGGCCCTGCGATCACACATAGAGAAGATGCCAGCGAGCTCGATGAAGGACATGCTCGAAGTAGTCCTGGCTCTCGAGTGAGTGATTCTAAGCTCTGCCTCTTCTTAAAGCACCAAACAATATGGATGTGGTCAGGACACAATGTTCACCGTCTCTCCCAAAGGTGCCACTTATTATGCAATGGAACTGTGCCGGTCTTGCGTGCCATTTACCTGAACTGTCGCTTTTCTTACGCAACATGCCTGTGCCAATATTGGCCCTGTCCGAGGCTGGTCTTCCAAGTTCCAGATCAATTGCTGGTTACGTCGCACATGGGAACCAAAGTATTCCGACATTTACGAATGGAAGCGCCACGCTATATGTGAGACGTGAAATACCCCATTACGTTCTCCCAGTTCAAGACCTTTGCAGCAGTGCTTTGGAGGTCACTGCTGTACAAGTGCGGCTGGGAAACCGAAGCCTCAGCGTGGCGTCCGTGTATGTGAGCTCTCGCCAGAAGGTCTCGATGGGAGAAATCATAAGAGAGCTCTGCAGCCGCTGCCCGGCTCCGAGGATTATATGTGGGGACTTTAACGCACACCATACTCTTTGGGGCGAGAAGGTGACTGATGCACGTGGGAAGCAAATTGTGAGTGCCTTAGACACTGAGGGACTCTGCGTGGCGAATGACAAACAACCAACGTTTTTTCGACCACCGGCCTCTTACAGTGTCATTGACTTGACATTATACTCAGCAGACATCCTCGCATCGTCAACGACGAGTAAAGATAGAATGGGTAGTGACCATTTTCCTGCCTTCGTCAACATTGCTGGATATAGAACCAACGGCCGAAAATCCTGTCCTGTGACGCATTGGGATACATACAGGGACGGCTTAAGTGAATCATCTGGAGACCTGTTCGCGGACATGCTACGTAGCAAGAGATTAGCTACCGCTGAGCTGAAGCTACCCGACCACTTTCCCGCTCCGGATCTAAAGCTAAAAAATCTATGCGCTGCTCGTAGAAGAGCGGAACGGAGGCTGATGAGGACGAAGGGCGACCCACCAATGAAGACAGTATACAACAGAATTAACGCGGTGATTCGACGTTACACGAAGAAACTAAGAAGAGATCAATGGGCAGCATTTTGTGCAAGCCTATCGGTCTTCACGCCAGTTCCAAGGATATGGTGGGTCGTTAATAACCTTGCTGGAAACTTTCGACCAAACAAGCCATTTGAAGCCCTAGCATTGAAGTTAGGCAAGACACTCGATTGTCTTGCGAATGCCTTTGCCCAAGTATACTCTTCTGGAAGGTGAGCCGGCACAACCAACCCGCCTCCGCCGCTATCGTCGTGTCCGATGGATGCTCCTTTTACACTGAGAGATATGGAGCTAGCTATGAGCAGCCTCCGACGTCGCTGTGCGGTGGGACCTGACCGCATAAGTAATCAGATGCTGACGAACCTACCTATTGAGCAACGACGTGACTTGCTGGCATTTTTTAACAAAGTGTGGGCTAGAGGGGATATCCCACATTTATGGAAGGTAGCATGGGTGGTACCGGTTCTTAAGCCTGGAAAGAATCCTGCAGCTGTGGACTCATACAGACCGGTATCGCTGACCTCCTGTGCAGCGAAGCTAATGGACAAGATGGTGTGCACAAGACTCACTTGGTCTGTCGAGCAGGGTCGAAAACTACCGCCGTGCATGACTGGGTTTCGCCAGCGTCCAAGTGCTCAAGACAATGTGCTAGACCTGCTAAGCCACATAGAACATTACAGTGCGGATGGCCTGTCGACACTTGGTGTTTTTATGGATATTTCCAAGGCTTATGACTACGTGTCTCCAACAGCCATCATCAGCCAGTTACAAGTTATAGGCGTCACGGGTCATCTCTTGCACTTCATACATACGTTTCTTAATGATCGCCGCATCAGAGTCCATCTTGGTGTCACTTTGAGCGATGAAATAGGTATATTTCGCGGTGTGCCACAGGGGAGTGTTTTATCTCCCTTATTGTTTAACATCGCCATGGCTAGCCTCCCAAGAGTTCTAAACCATCGAACACCAGTGAAGATATCTATATATGCTGATGATATCTGCATATGGGTCTCGGCTACCAGCATCGGCGCCTCGCACGAATAGCCCAGCGAGCAGTAAATGCCATTCAAGGCCACTTGGCAACGCTTGGACTATCACTATCAGCAGAGAAATCATCATTCATACTATTTCCTGGAGTAAAAGGAAATCTACACGCTTGAAGCTGAATATGGACGGATACCACATTCGACAAGTCACCAACGTCCGATTTCTTGGCGTAACGCCAAGAAACCCGCTTGGACCATAGGTTACTCTGGCGCCGCGCTGTTGACCACGCTGTGGCGTCATCGACACAGAGGCTACATGTGCTCAAGCGAGTCGCTGGCATACGCTGGGGCAACCACCCGACATCGATGCTACGGCTACATACAGCGTTGGTTACCAGTCGGATCCTGTACCAGCTACCCCTGATGTCACCCTCAGATAGCCAATACGAGCGCCTAGAAGCCATCCACAGAAAAGGTATTGGACTTTGCATTGGAGTCCCTCAGCTAGCGTCGAACAAGAAAGTGCTCTACGAAGCTGAGTCACGCCCTCTGCGACTTCAGGCTTCCCAGAGTCTCATGATCCAGTTACTACGATTGAGTGAGTCTACGCCCGGGAAAGCCCTGTTAAGACGTATAAGTAACAGGCCACGGTCACAATTTTATGCAGCACTGAACACACTTCGCGTCTTAGGATTGCGCTGCTCGAGACAGAGGGAAAAGATAGAACCGCCCTGGACATTCGAGGACATCACATGCGACTTAAGTATACCACGATTGCAGTCAAAGAGCTGCATTCCATCTGCAGAAGCCAAGTCATTAGTCCTACAGCATTTGCACACGACTTACCCGAACCACCTACAAGTATACACAGATGGCTCTGTCAAAGTAGACGAAGACCGCTGTGCAGCTGCATTCTGTATTCCCTCTCTGAGATATACATGGTCTGGCCGTCTAGACTGTATGGCCTCGTCGACAGTTGTAGAAGGCGTAGCAATAGCTTCTGCGCTGCGCAAACTTAAGTCTCTGCCTTCGCAGAAGGTGGTTGTCCTTACGGACTCACAGGCCGCGTTACAACAACTATACCGCGGTCTGCCATCCACCAAGTTCCCACGCAAATCACTAGCCCTTGTGAAAGAACTCAAGAACAAAGGCTTCACGGTAAGGTTTCAGTGGATTCCCTCCCACATTGGTATTACTGGCAACGAAAAAGCTGATGCGCTTGCATACGCAGCGCTCTATCATCCTCCCAAAATCAAGGCTCCAAAGAGTAATCAAGTGAAAAAATCGGACATTCGAAATCACTTTGGGTCGCTTTGGGTTCCACCACATATGCCCTGCGTAACCAAGAGATTTCATCGAGAGGAAGCATCACTTTTATATCGAATCAGGACAGGCTCTGCTAGTACACCGGCCTGGTTATTTAAGACGGGACGAATCAATTCTCCGAACTGTACGGCATGTGACGAGACAGGAGATATTGAACACTTTCTGTGGTCATGCCAGCAATTCCAATTTGAAAGGGACGCTCTCCTGGAGAATCTACAAAAAAGACCTTCCGCATGCGTGCCTGCAACACCTTGTATTTCCCGAGGGATCAGTTATAGCCCGCACAGAAACTTCACGTCTCCTTATGGAATTCTTAAGAGAGACTGGTTTGATGGACATATGGTGAAACCATTCAGCGATATTGTAAGAGACGCTCAGGCGGAGCAATGGCCGGCCTTGATCGCCAGGCTAAACCCGCCTGTTGCTACAATCCACCACCACCACCACCACCACCACCACCACCACTGCTTCCCAATGCAACTGACCAGGCCACCACATCCGAGAAACGTAACACCGCAACCATGAACAAGTGGGACAGCGTTGAAATGAGACCGTGCAATTGATCACTTAAGCATATCACTCACATAAGGTTCTTTCAGACTATACTCTATACATTGACTAAGATGCACATGACAACAGCGAGTATTCACATACACGAGTCGCTTGCGGCACATTCCGCCGCCCAACTACAGGCATAGAGCTTGCCTTCGTCGCACATGGTGGTCTGGTATTGAGCGACAACCAGCAGCGCAAGCAGATTGGACAGTGTGTCCCGCCTGTTAGCACTGGTGGTCGCCGTTGAAGATTAGCAACTTGCATTGCGAAGCAGTCGCGTGATGCAGGCACCTGCTGCCGCACCCAACACAGCGACATGGGACCACCCAAGACTTTAGCATTACCTCCGTTCCAACCTGCGTGTTTCTTTTTTGTTCTTTCGGGGGCCGCCAACGTACCACTCACACTTAGTACCCCTCTATCTCTGAACGTGGACATAGGCCGAAGCCACTCTTGCGGGCCTTTCCACCCACGTGGCTACCAACTTAACACACGTTGGACCAGGTAAGCACGTTATGCGGCCGAGGAAGGCCACAAGCACAATTTGCTCATGGCTGCAGCAGGGAAGGACGGAACGGGGAGCACCAATCCCGGTGTGTGTAAATCGGGAGTCTTATGTCGCTGCGTGGGCTGCAGGAGCAAATGCTTACCTCAAGAGACTGCTTCCCAATGCAACTGACCAGGCCACCACATTCGAGAAACTTAACACCGCAACCATGAACAAGTTGGACAGCGTGGAAATGAGACCGTGCAATTGATCACTTAAGCATATCACTCACATAAGCTTCTTTCAGACTATACTCTATACATTGACTAAGATGCACATGACCATCAACAAGAGGGACAGCGTTAAAATGAGACCGTGCAATCCACTTCAGTGTACATTGCGCAAAAACCCAGGCTATTGAGTAAGAAGAGCAATCCTGAATGGAGACTAGGAATTAATTATGTAAATGAGAACACTTGCACTCAAGAAAGAAGCCACTCTGCTCTACAAGGACTGAATGCCAAAAAACATCAAGAAATGTCAAATGCTACATGGCACACAGTGCAAAGGTCATGCCAGACACATACAGATGCCACATCCGCTATTTCAGAATACAAATTGAACATGGCAACATACACTAGAAAATACTGCTACAGATATGTTACCATGCCAATAGACAGTCATTGGTATTAAGAATGACAAAAGACTCGGTTGACCTTTACTTTGACCTTTACGTTTGCATGAGGAAGAATATCTCGAACAACAATGGGGAATGAAAAAGCTCGCATTCATCGAAAAGGAAAGTTTTATACTTGACACAAATGGAATAATTTGCTAAGGCCAGGAACTTGATTAGGCAGAGGGAAACGAAAACCACGAGTCATTGGAGCGAAAACAAATGAAATATTATGCTTAGTTTTCCTACAAACCCCGACAGTTACCTACTGCAGCTTCTGAAGTTTTCTTTTGGTAGCAGATTTAGGTGCTTTTGACAAACTCAATTCACGGTTTTTAAGCCTCAAATGCCAAAGAAGACGAAGATGAACATAGAGCTGCAGAAAATGCTGCTTGCAGTCTGAACTGCAAAATGGGGGATCATCGACCCCATCGGCCACAATTGAGAGCAACTCGCTTGTAACACCATGATTGTGTGCAGTAGCATCTATTGCGTGTGTGAATTTCTCCTCCAGCTTCACGACGTAGTTATATGCTCGCTCAGTTGGCGCAATCAAATGGCCGAGGGTTTTGGCCTTAATCTCAACAGCTTTAAACATTGTAAATAATTGACTCGGTCTTGTGAGGTCCTGGCTGCTTTCCTTTAGGAGGTTGTGGCATGAGCTGCACTGCTTTTTCTTTAGGAATCTGTATTAAATATCCACACACGTAATAAACTATGTTTGACTCAAGCATTTCATCACTTGCTCCTTCACTGCTTTCAGAGATTCCTGCACTAAAAACAGCACTTGTGGAGCTAGAAGCCTCATTTGCACTGGTAAAGTTAAGTGTCTTAAGTTGAGTTAAAAGAAAACCCTTGTCCGCCTCACAGTTGCTGTTGTCAGAAATCTTGAAGAGTTTTGATACAACGATGTGCCTGAGTCCGGCAGAAAACTGGTAGACATTTGGAGTCTCATTGCAACCGTGCTGCTGCCGAATGAGCCGAAACGTATTCTCAAGTGGATCCTGATTGAGCCGCCGTGTTAACAAGAACTTAAAATTAATGGATTGCTGGAGGTCTTGCCATAGCAACGAAATTGCCTTGATTGTGACCTGCCATCCATATATAGTTCTAGGTTGGCGAGGGCATTTGAACTTCCAGGACTTGATCCAAAGCACGCAATATTTTAAAACTTCTATGTGCTCAGTGGACGAGGTGATAGCATGTCTCATTTTGCGCTCTTTTATGCGCACTGCAGAGCTGTTCAAGCAATCAAAAAGCTTGTCCATCCTTTCTACAAAGGTGCCTGTGTGTGTGGCAGTAGCAGGTAGAACGTTAAAAGCAATGAAGGCCTCAATAGCCAAATACACACTATTACTAAATACTTGCGAGGCAAATTTTACCTTCATGTTGCCGAAAGGAGTTTCGTATAAATGCCTGTCAGTGATTTTGGGCAAATACTTTAATTTGAGGTGATGGGTGGACTCATATATTTTGAGTATATGTTTCCTAGAAACAACATCCTTGCCAAAGTGCAGGTCATATTTTCGCAAGTTATTCTTTGTACATTTCAACAAGTGTGGCGGATCAAAAATAAAGTATATTTTTGTTCCATCCATTTCAAAAAAAGGGTCCTGTGGGGTTATTTTGAGTGCTGTCCCAAGTGCACAATTGTTACTAGCTTGATCACAAATTAGTGCCTTTACATAGAGACCACAGTCCTTCAGCTTACTTATTATTTGTTTCAATAAACTCAAAATGGTTCCAGAATGAACTGTCCCGTCACCTGTCATGAAAGCTACAGGCTGGAGCCACTGCTTCGCTATGCAAGACACTAGAAACAAGAGTGCTGCGTTGGCTACACGACCAGACCTTTCAGTGCCGCTGTCAACATAACCAAGAACAACATCATGCTTGGAGTCATACTGCAGGTTTCGTTTTAAGGAAATTTCATCAAAGATAAGGACACATGCCCTGTCCATCATATCCCAATTTTTTGTTTTTTCTTTTACAAAATCCAGGATCTCTGGCATCAATCCGGGCTTGAGAGATACGGCCGATAACCAGGTTCTTAGTGTTCTTACTGTTGGAACGCTAAGTGTTTTTGCCAGGTACCTGTACGCTTTTGGGCTACTGAAATAGAGGTTAAGGGCAAACTGACGAAACTCTTTTGGCCAGCGTCGTTCGTGCTTCTTCAGAGGCTGCACGTGCATTTGAACACGAAGAATGTCTAGGAAGTCTTTGTTGAGGTACCTGGATGACTCTGCCAATATCCGTGCCGGTGGAATGATGGCCGAGGTCCTTTTCAATCTTGACACAGTCCTACGTAGACTTGCTATTTCATCCAAATACTTTTGCATCCGCCTCTTTGTGCGAGGCGTAAAGGCCTTGCGAATTCGGCTCCGACCCCTTCCTGTTGGCGTAGATGGGGGTTCCCGAGATGAGGACGTGCTTGGGACAGGCTCTGTTGGGGCAGAACAGTGACACATAAGATACAGCACAGGCAAGAAGGTCAGCAATTAGCCGCACACCAGCTCTAAAACGCACCTTGAGCAGCAGCTAGCTGGGTCGTGCTAACTGGGTCGTGCAGCGGGCTCAGCTGATTGGCTCGATACGTGCTTGGAACAGGCTCTGTTGGGGCAGAACAGTAACAGGTTAGATGCAAGTACACAGAAAACAAGGTTAACGCACCTCTAGCGACGCCTTGCTGCTGGGGAACCCCGCGAGACGTGCTTGGGACAGGCTCGGTTGGGGCAGAACAGTAACACTTCAGACACAAGAATACAGGCAAGAAAGTCTACCATTAGCCGCACAACAGCTCTACACGCATCTCTAGTGACGTCTGGCTGCTGAAGGACTCCACGAGACGTGCTTGGGACAGGCTCTGTTGGGGCAGAACAGCAACACGTTAGACGCAAGTACACAGGCAAGAAGGTGAACGCACCTCTAGCGACGGCTTGCTGCTGGGGAACCCCGCGAGACGTGCTTGGGATAGGCTCTGTTGGGGCAGAACAGTAACGCATAAGATACAGCACAGGTAAGAAGGTCAGCAATTAGCCGCACACCAGCTCTAAAACGCACCTTGAGCAAGAGCTAGCTGGGTCGTACTAACTGGGTCGTGCAGCGGGCTCAGCTGATTGGCTCGAGACGTGCTTGGAACAGGCTCTGTTGGGGCAGAACAGTAACAGGTTAGATGCAAGTACACAGAAAACAAGGTTAACGCACCTCTAGCGACGCCTTGCTGCTGGGGAACCCCGCGAGACGTGCTTGGGACAGGCTCGGTTGGGGCAGAACAGTAACACTTCAGACACAAGAATACAGGCAAGAAAGTCTACCATTAGCCGCACAACCGCTCTACACGCATCTCTAGTGACGTCTGGCTGCTGAAGGACTCCACGAGACGTGCTTGGGACAGGCTCTGTTGGGGCAGAACAGCAACACGTTAGACGCAAGTACACAGGCAAGAAGGTGAACGCACCTCTAGCGACGGCTTGCTGCTGGGGAACCCCGCGAGACGTGCTTGGGATAGGCTCTGTTTGGGCAGAACAGTAACACTTCAGACACAAGAATACAGGCAAGAAAGTCTACCATTAGCCGCAAAACAGCTCTACACGCACGTCTAGCGACGGCTGGCTGCTGAAGGACTCCACGAGACGTGCTTGGGACAGGCTCTGTTGGGGCAGAACAGTAACACGTTAGACGCAAGTACACAGGCAAGAAGGTGAACGCACCTGTAGCGACGGCTTGCTGCTGGGGAACCCCGCGAGATGTGCTTGGGATAGGCTCTGTTTGGGCAGAACAGTAACACTTCGGACACAAGAATACAGGCAAGAAAATCTACCATTAGCCGCACAACAGCTCTACACGCACCTCTAGCGACGGCTGGCTGCTGAAGGACTCCACGAGACGTGCTTGGGACAGGCTCTGTTGGGGCAGAATAGTAACACGTTAGACGCAAGTACACAGGCAAGAAGGTGAACGCACCTCTAGCGACGGCTTGCTGCTGGGGAACCCCGCGAGACGTGCTTGGGATAGGCTCTGTTTGGGCAGAACAGTAAGACTTCAGACACAAGAATACAGGCAAGAAAGTCTACCATTAGCCGCAAAACAGCTCTACACGCACCTCTAGCGACGGCTTGCTGCTGGGGAACCCCGCGAGACGTGCTTGGGATAGGCTCTGTTTGGGCAGAACAGTAAGACTTCAGACACAAGAATACAGGCAAGAAAGTCTACCATTAGCCGCAAAACAGCTCTACACGCACCTATAGCGACGGCTTGTTGCTGGGGAACCTCGCGAGACGTGCTTGGGATAGGCTCTGTTTGGGCAGAACAGTAACACTTCAGACACAAGAATACAGGCAAGAAGGCCGACCATTAGGCGAGGTGAGTAGCTGAACAGCTAGCACTGTTGAGGAATTCTGGCTCGTGAAATAGATGTTAAACAATGTTACAGCACCTAAAATGATGTCTTTTTTTTCTTGTGCCCACTCCTGCTTGGAGTCAAGCGACTCTGCAGTATTTCTAAATAAAAAATAAAATCAATATGTGAATCATTTGGATGCAGCTGAATGATAGCAAGGGCCATAGCAAAGGCCAAAACATTCTGCTGTAACAAGTCAAATGTCAACATAGTCTTTGTAATTGGGGTGGAAGAACTGTTCGGTACGCCGAAAGCCACCATTCTTTCTTGAAAAGCTTGTTTGCCATTACGCTATGTTTTTTTATGTGTGGTTGCTAATTATACTGAAATAAACATTCCTTCTGTGAATATATACATGCGCATTTGACTATCTGATATGCAGTACTTGCTGTTCATATTTGATTAACACCACACCTCGAAATGAAGGTAGAGGAATGTAGAAGTTACCTGGCAGAAACATGTATGGTCGTGGCAGGACCAAAGATGTGCCTGGAAGTTCTTGCTCTGCAAGAGATCCTGGCGACTCCGGAGGGGATGGTTGCGGCTGGACCAAGGACGGGCCTGGAAGTTCTTGCTCTGTAAGAGATCCTGTCAACTCCGAAGGGGGAAATTCAATATAGCAGAAACAAGACACACAAATAATCAACTCGTACCTAAGGGCTCCAGTGCGCAGTATGCATGATCATTGTGGTGTTGACCTCCTGAAAATGTACAAAGGCAATGAGCCTATTCCTTATGGGCAGCAATACAAGAATTCTGGTGAGGCAAGCCTTATAAATATGGAATGCTTACCCAAGGAATCCTGTGCGCAATACGCATGGTCGATATGGTGTTGGCGATGTTGAGAACCTTCTGCAAGGAGATAAGGGCGATAAACTTATTAGGGCATCTTTATGAACAGTCTCTTGTACACAGTATGTGTGGTCATATTCAAAAGGTTGCGACTGATGAGGTTGAAAACTTTCTACAAGTGTGAAATCGAAAACGAATAACATCGTGTCACATGCAATACTAGAACATCCATACCATGGACTGCTTCTGACAATGATGAGACATGCGGGGAATTTCCCCATGTCCCAGCTGGTGTCTCTGGGTGGGTTGGAGATAATCTTCCTGCTGGGAGAAAAAAAAGCAGTTGAGTGTCTAGGGTAATGATATGCAGTAGTATTCATTTTTCAAGTATGGCAATCTTCTGCAGCAATGATGTGAACCACTGTGTAGAAACTGGAGGGAGCACACAGATGCTGCAAAATAGAAAAGAACTTGTTAATGTGGCGTAATGTCACACAAAACTTAGTCAAACCATGCTATGCAGAACTACCGTTTCACTGGTGATGTGCCTGTGATTTGGCAGCTTTCGATGTCTGCAGTAGGAGGAAAAAGCACGAATGTGCCAAAAAGTGTACCTGTGCATGGATCTGGTCCAGTGTAAAACTCTGAAAAGGAGAAGTGATACCTTGTGGAAATGCGAAATTTGGAGCTGTTAATTAGGGTGAAAAGTATGGGCACGTCTTTCAACTCACTTGGTAAAACAAAAGGCCTTAGATCTGGATCAAGTACAGGGACTGTTGGTACTGCAGTAGGTTTCAGACGCCTCCTGATGCCTAGTGAATATGGCCCCGATGTTATCAGCATGTCAGGTGTGAAGTGCCTTCCACAGAGTCTATAATTGCGCAGAAATTCTCTTGGGAGATGCAGGAGCTGTGGAGCATTGGCATATTCAATCCAGGCAGGCGTTTGCAGAAATAATAAATAAAGTTACTGTGATGCCCATGTCATAAATGACCAAGAGCCATGTATGCTACATCACTATCATTCGGATACAGCCTTTCTGTGTCTACCCTAGAGACCACAGCTACTGAGAACAAGTTTCGCAGTGGACTGGTATTGGTTAAGAAGGGCTTTCTTACCATTACTAAACAATTAGTTTAGTAATGACCAATCAAACCTGCAATTTCTAAAAAAAATAATTACCGATTTCATTAGGAAATGCGCCATATAAACCACGAATATATGTGTATACCTTGTGACCATGCAGAAAGTCATAACTTTTGGATCTGGAAAAATTCGGTTACCTTCGGAGCGCCAGCCCGACCAAGTGGGCCATCGGAGCGCACGAAAATGAAAGCGGACGACTTCAGCGCGCACCCGCGCCCCTCGAGGCAACGTTCTGCCGTGGTTCTGGTTACGTCACCCAGCGGCGGCCAGTCAGAGCGTATAACGCGCTGAAGCTCCCCGGTTTCGGTTCCACGCGCTCAATAACCGAATTTCATCGTGCCGTAGTTCCGCGGGTAGTCACATAGAGAAAAAAATTCATATGGCTTGTACAGAGCGCTCGCTTGAATACGATGACTACGATGAGCCCGTCGATATAGACGTTTACATTTGTTAAGCGAGCATTTATGAATTAGCGACTAATTACATCGCATCCTCGTATTTCACTGAGTGATCTTAAGCATTGCTTAATATAAACGCACGCTATATGCAATAAATCGACATAAATGAAATTGTCCGCCGGCAGGATTCGAAGACAGGAAGTGCACCACAGAATGCCGACGCTAGAACCATTACGCCAGATACCTTTTGTTTTTCTATTGCATTACTCCCTTTCCCCAAGGCGCTGAAGTGATTCCACAAAATGGTGCCCTTTCCTATTCATAATATGCCACGGACACATGCGTCGACACCATGAGTAATTGCTCGCGTGCGAGCCACCGCGCTGACACGTCTGTCGCTTAATTTCATGAGTTGTGAACCACAGTCGAGTATGCCGAACACGTCAGACCCCATACGTATGTTGCCCCATCCACAATGTGGATGGGGAAACGCGCCGCGGTAGCAAAATTGTTAACATGAATTCGGCATCCCATCTGCGGCCAGCCAGTTGTGTTTTCATTCAGATAGGGGGAAAGTAGATGTAGTTCTTAAGTGAAGTGTGAAAATGAAAGTGGATGAAAAAACGATTTTCACTTTCAAAGTACACAGCAAAATGCATCGGCATCCCTGTTTCTTTCATGCATCAATGCATAAAACAAATGTTTAAAAAAAAGTAAGTGGAACAACAGTATATTAGGCACAGCAAATTTGACGGCGCATATCTAAAAAACGCTTCCGTACTCAGAATTCGTTCAAAGTCAATATCCCTTGTATATTCACTAGTTACATTTCGTAGATATGAAACATGCGCCTTAAAGTGATTAACCAAAAGTGCATTAGGGCAGTTATGTTAATTATTCAAATAAGCATTTTGATTTCTCGTAGAGGTAGTGGCCGCCTCACCGAGTAATGTACCTTAAGAATTGTGTTACCTATCGCGTGCTATTTTTTATTTAGTGCAAAAAAAACACTGCATATAGCGCAACTAACGGTGTTCTGCTCCGGGCCACCGTCAGTTGCGCTTCGCTTCTCGAAGGGGCAGGACGCGTGTCGAACGAACCCCTGAACAACAGTTTGTAATGTGCTGAACGCGGTTTTAAATCATGTATCCGGGATCCCCAAAAGAGGTGCGACGTTAATGCTGATGCATTTCTCTCGCATTTACCGCTAAACCGCCGTTAATTAAAAAAAATGTGGTTGATCCCTCTTATATAGGAATCGGTATAGAACACGAAAGTGAAACGTGTCTTCACAGAAGTAGTGTAATGTTTATTGCACATTGATATATAATGGCTATTGGTGTTTTGTGGCTAAAGCGCCCTTAGGCGTTGATGCACCCACGCTGACGCCTGGTGGCACGTCTCCTCCATCACGACTACCAACGTCGATGACCATGAGCAACCGTCGTGCATATGGAAGCTGCACTACGCTGCACACGCTAGCACAACGCGAAAGACGAAGCACGTAACTGACACACTAATACAACGCGCAAGACAAAGCACGTAACTGAATCGTCACCGAGTCAAATCAGCGCGTACAGCGCGTCGTAATTGCAGCCTCCGCGATCAACTTCAGAAACATTTTCAGAGCTAATTGCGGAGGCCACGCTCCGCTGTGCTGAGTACGGTGAACGCCACCTAGGTGGCGCTGGTAGTGCTTCTTGATGCCAGCGTCCCTTCGAATGCTGGCATCGAGGCGTCGTAGTGCTGAGAGCACCGAAGCGTTCACTGTCGGTGCGCGTTAGTGTCATAATGCAGTACTTCTCTTTTCTGCTCGTAGGCGGCGGCACCGCCCCGAGCAAGAGCGCGGGTACACGGAGGAGTGTTAGATATATAAGGCGCGTCTGTGTAGCTCTCTGCAAATGCGTTTGTGGCGCAATGGGTTAAACTCTCGGCGATCTATCGTCGCGGACCGAGAGGTCGTGGGTTCGATTTCCAAATTTTGCATGTTTGTGGAACTTTTTCTTCTGGTTTCTTTCTTTGTATTACGTTCTATGACGTATTTCCGTGACGGAAATACGTCAGTGAAGTCTTGGTGGACCCCGGCATAAAACACTTTCGTGTTAAAACAAAAAAACTTTGCTCAACACAGACCACACCCTGCATATTTAAAATGCGACATGGCGCAGAAGCGAAGCGCCACTGACGATGGCCCGGAGCAGAACACCATTAGTTGCACTATATGCAGGGTTTTTTTTTGCACTAAATAAAAGAAATAGCACGCGATAGGTAACACAATTCTTAAGCTACCTTACTCAGTGAGGCAGCCATTACCTCTACGAGAAATCAAAATGCTTATTTGAATAATTAACATAACTGTGCTAATTCACTTTTGGTTCATTACTTTAAGGCACATGTTTCATATCCAAACCCGAGAGCCAAATCAAACCCGAGAACCAGCGCTAAAATACCACCTTGACACACGCATTACAGAACATTGGAAATGAAAACACTAAAAGCATTTATAACAAATTTGCAAATTCTCAAAAGGCAGAATATTACTTCCATGCGTACCTGTCATCGTTGGGGAACCTGTGGAAACTGAGACCTTCGCCGGTTTCGGAGGAGCTCCTACGGCACCATGCCAAGGCACAGCGACTACCACCTGCCATAATTACACTATGGCATAAGAGCGAACTGCGAAGACGTTGGTTGCTGTCCTAGCATTTTCTCAAAAACAGAATAGCAGCTAACCAAGCCATCGGGTGACTATATACCCTCTGCGGGAGTGAGGAGGAAGACAGTAACCAAGCGCTGCACCTGGGCGCCGAAGCGAAGCTTTCCTTCTCTCAATGGTATGGCGCGAGGATACGGAAAAGTTCTCTCTCTGTCTCATTTTTTTATCTTCTTTTTGCTGGTCAATTAAAACCGCTCGTGACAATGTGGCTACGCCTGCGCGATTTAGCACCTGTATTAATGAAGGAACATATATATATATATATATATATATATATATATATATATATATAGCCATTTAGCATATACAGGGTGTTTCAGCGAACACATTAAATATTTTTTAAAGGTCGCCTGTGACAGCACAATTCTAGTTCATGAGCTGGTCTACTCGAGGAGGCAGACATTACTTGCACAAAAAAGTAAAATGAATAATCGACTAATTAAAGAACATTCGCTAATTCAGCTTTTAACTAATTACCTTATGGGCCATTTTACAATTTACAAGTTCTAGCCGTGGAGTTCGCAAGGCGAACGAGTTGTCGGGATGACACCCGTTACGAGATTTTAATTCCTGAACTTTGCGGAGAAATGCATTGGTGTTCCAGTTATTTTCTAAACAAAACGTCGTTTCATGCATTGAAGCACAGAAGTAACTCGAAGGCAACATTTATCTCAGAACAGATTGAAATAGTTAATACTGTTAAGATTCTTGATGCATATTTTTCCAGCGCCGTGAGAAACCCCTTCACCAACGCGTAACCTTTGTACCCACCGCATTCCCCTTTTTTTCTTTTTTTTTTGTGAAGCGTGGTCGACAGGCCGCAATGGCAAGGCACATTATTATGGTCGTAGCATACAAAGGACGCAACACAGGCACGCGCCATTCCTCGCAACCAGGGACATTACAAAGCGCGCGTTTGAAAACATGGGAACTGTGTCATATGTTTAATTAAACATTTATTGCTACAGTACAGAAGCTGAAAGGAACGGAGAGTGACCAACATTTAGAATATGAACCTAAACGCACATGCGCGCACTCAGCTTGTCTTCCACCGTTGACCGAAGTTTATCTCTGGACGATAATTCAAGGCATGGCAAAGTTCAAGCCACCAGGGTTTGATAAAGTTCGCCCTCGATATTTGTTCTTCAGCTTTCACATAGTCAAACAAGTACTTTTAAAGATGCTGAACGGAATTTTCGAAACAGGTGTAATACTAAAAGAACTAAAAATTGCAATCGTAGGCCTGTCTACAAAAACGGAGACAAGTGATTGCGCAATTTAAAGACCGATAGCGATATTGTCTGCAATAGTGCATATAATGGAAAAGTATGTGCTCTCTGTAATGCAGCGAAAAGTATTCGTTGAATAACATGGCGTAGTTTGGGTTCAGGATGAAAAACACAATTGCTCTGCTAGGAGAATTCTCGGACTAGATTGTACATCGCTGGAAAACAATAATACAGTCTGAGCATATTTTTAGACAGATATTACTGAACAAGCTAAAGAATCTATGATTCAGAGGTCACTTCTATCAATTTTTTTTCTGATCGACTGCAATGCGTTAAACTAGATGATAGCTACAGCAATCTCAATTTACTATACTAAAGTGCGGGGTGCCCCAAGGAAACGCGCTAGGGCCTACACTTTTTATTGTATACGTGTATCTGATCTCGGCCGCCTGCCACTGTAATAAAAACTTTTTCAGTACGCTGACGACACCGAGAAGAAAAGTATAACATTCTAGGAATACTTCCTGCACAATAACTATTCAAGTATGTGGTTGTAACACGCTATTATTCAAATTCTTTGAAAGTATAGGTAAAAAAAGATGTTGCGTTCTAAAAAACAAACTATTTTGTCCCCGATATTTTTAATGAACTTGTAAAATGTAAAATCATGAAACAATTGAGGAAGTGGTATTCAACTGTTTATTGTAATATGCGATATTTATTTGTATTCTTACTTAACTGGAAGATGTATGTATTCTTTGCGAGTTAGAATACATTCTTCGAAGTTGTACAATTTCTAACTTTATTTCTATAATGCCTCATATCTCCATTCAATAAAGATGTACCACCTGCTGCCTGTTCTTCAACAAGCACGATGTGCTTAGATTGACCAGCAAGCATTGTCTGTCAAAATGTATTATAAATGAACTGATTTGATTTGATTTGCGCGACATTTCTGCGTGTCGCGCACTCCGCACCGTATTCAGCCCTTTTGTTCCTCTCTACCTTTACTAAACTGATGACCCCTCTGGCTTTCCCTCTCTGATTCCCACACTCGCCTTGCATTCTTGTTGGTTTTTGCTTCTTTCTGTTTGTCCCTTTACTTAACAGCTGACCTTGAATTTGTGTCGCTTTCCCCAGTCTCGCCCTCCGCCTTTCGCGCACTGTTCTGGACGGCGCGGCGCCCTGACAACTATTTGCAACTTCTCTACCCCTTTTTTCTGCGAATATCGGCGTAAACTAGCAGAATTCTGAGGTTCGAAGGTTGCTGTGCTCGAAAAGGTCAAACCTTGCTGGCTTTTGGAGGGCCGCCTATTTTCCACAGTTCTTCCATCACCGATTCACTATTGGCGTACTGCGTAAATGATGCAACACTGATATATAGCTTTGCACCACGCAAAGCTATATATATATATATATATCATGCACCGAGATTTAAGAATATGAAAATGCCACGTAGCTGGCCGAACCAAGGTAATGTTGTTTGCCATCGCTTGGAGATACGTTTATTTCATTTAATTGTGTTACGTTATTTATTGCATTACTTCTGTTTTGCAAGCGGCGAATATGAGGTTTCTCATTCCCAACAGTTTCTGCAGTCATTCGAATGTTGTGCCAATGCCTTATTGCCCGTCTTTCACTGCAAATATTAAAATAAATTATGATGTTTTACATGCCAAAACCACGATCGGCGCGAAGGTGGACAAAAGCGAAGGTGGCGCGAAGGGGGCAATTATGTTCCCCCTCGTTCGGTTCTTTTCTAGGTGTGTTAGGCATGACACTGGAGAGCGAGCCGGTAAGGCGTCGGGAATTGGTCATGCGCGGCAGTGAAACCGCAGCGCGATGCGTAGGAGGCATGTTGCCTGTTTGTAAAGTGTTGGCGGTCGCCAGCGCGGAGAATGACCTATGTGCCCTTTGTATTCTCTCGTTAACAAGACAGGCTCTCAGACTGCGCCCACCTCGAGTATGGCTTAAAGATATGGTGCCACCATAGGTTACTTTGAATGAAAAGCGGCGCAGGTTTTGTGGAAACATCACTTTGTTTCTTTATTTTTGGTGTTTGGTTAAATGTTTTGAGATCTCGGAGACTAGAGATCATTCCGATATGCACGTTTCGAGCTTTGTTTAAACTGTTTGTTTTATAAGCTCATCAATATTCTGAAAGAGATGGTTCGTGCGCGTTTAGATTTTTGAGTCTTTTTTTTTTGACGAGCCGTTCTTTTTTTAAGCAGATGGTCTTCTTTATTTTTGTATGTGAGATACGCTTGCAGTGTCAGGTCCAGGCTATTTGTTTGAAGCCTGTAGTGGCACGCTTGATTATCAGTTTGCTTTTCGGTAGTGCTCGCGATATTTTTTTCTTTGAAAGTGAAGCGTGTTACTTGGAGGAGCCGTTGTGTGACTTTGCCTTTTACAAAGGTGTTTGTGCCGTGCTTGTCTTGCACGGACACAAAGAGCCAAAGCATTGGCGCGTGGCTCGCACGCGTATTTACAAGACGGCAGCATTTTTAAGTTTCGTCTACAGCGTGCGTGGAAGTGCTTATAAATAAGCGCGAATCTTGTAGTGTTAGCGCGTAATTTACGCAATATTTTTGTTCTTGATTCTTTAGTGTGTGTCCTTTGTGGAAAGGAGAAAGAAATTGTTAGTGCGTGAGTCGCACACATTACATGTGAGTTTTGTCCGCAAAGTTAAAGCGACTCTGACAGTACATCCCTGATGCAAATGTGACTCTCAGTGGCATTAGTACGTGCCATACTAGGGGATGTAAGACTTCATGGCATTTGTGCTGCGTATTATATTTCGTTTATCGTTTATTTAGAGCATTTTCAAGTATTCTACCTTTGCTCTCTGCAGCACAATGATATGGTTTTGTTGAACTCAGAGGTACATGTGACCTCGCTTTGGCGGCACAACATTGTGGGTCCAAATTATTGGGACAAGCGAGGCCTGGTGGATTAAAAAAGATTTCGGGCGCTTGCGCATCGTGATGTGCTTTGTCCCTGGGAATGACTCTTAAGTGTCGGAGGTTGCGAGAAAGTTGTGATTCCTGGTCTAATCTCAAAATTGTGAGCTTCAGCGAAGGTTTAGTGATTTGATGGCTGCTTTGGTGCTATTATTAGATAAGGGCAGGTGCGTTGATTTGTTCGCTAAACCCGATGGCTCTCGGTGCGAGCAAGGCGCTTTCCTGTGCCCTGTGGTTCGTGCGTGTGCTTGTGTATTCCCAGGGAGAAGGCCACAACGAGGTTAATGCTGGGACCTCATGCTCGAGTGTGTCACCGGCCATCATTTCAAAAAGAAACCCCGAGTTCACGACTGATCACCGACGCTTCGGGCAACCTGACAGCTGGTCACCCTCAGGTCGGATCTTCCGGCGGGGGAGGAGTCTGTTGCGTCCCGAATCGGCAGGGCGCATTCTTTAATTGTTTCCCTTCAAGGCAGGCCCTTTCATCAGCGTCGCCCAGACGGCGACTGTGTTCTGACGTGTTCTGATATGGGCTCAGGCATGTAGTGAGCTGAGACTTTCAAAGTGCTCCCCCATGGAGTGGGCTTCCATATTTGGAGCCACTGTAAATACTGTAAAATAAGCCTCTTTTTCTATCGCTCTTACTCCCGGACGTACTCATACCTATGGCTGAAGGATCACCGGCCTAAACGCCACCCGAGTCCCAACAATAGAAATTTTCATCAGCGCGTCGACATGGGTCAGCGTCATGTGACAACTATCTGATGTTAAGAGCCTGTTCATGGTGGAAAAGCTTTTCTCTACAGCAGCAATTCCTACGGGAAGAAGCAGTATCTTAATTGCAACTGATGACAAAGCAGCGAATATTCTTTTTCTCTCGACCTTGCACGCAAGCATTAGCAGTGCTTGCTGTGAAGCCATCTCTCCAGGGTGCCCCGTCTGTAAATTCTACTCATTACCCAGTCTAGTCCTTCGGAACTTAGCGATAACGAGAGCAATGTGCCACATTGCAAATTTTACGACTAAGTACAGGGGTAGTGCTCGTACTGTACGTATTGTGCATACGAGTAAGTTCACTTAAAAATGAAAAAAAACCAGAGATCAAACATGAATATAGCATCTCATGCACGCGGAAGCGTTTACCGCGCGATCAAGGGTTCTCCGCGGCCTGCAGGTTCCAGTGTAGCACTGTCGTCTGCGCGCTGGACATCAAAATTGACCTCAAAATTAAGGTCACGTAGCGTTCACCTCCGCAAAGCGCAAATATGTCGTAAAGCGATTACCACAGTGCATGGGTTCAGCGTAATTTTTTTCCAGGATGAGTGCCTTTCTGAAAGAGGGGGGCGGGGGTCCGGAATAACTTTTTGGGGGGGAGGGGGGGCGGGTGTTAGGGGCATGTGTATAAATCCCTGCACAGAAGGTAGGATGCCCTTCACACGGTTTATATTAACCACAGTATTCTGAACGTGCCATGACTCCAGCAGCAGCCTTTTTCGCCAGTTTGTCTCTGTTTGAAAATACTTTAAACAGATACAGACAGAGACGGTTCCGGAGCAGATCGGCGGGCCTGACATTCGTTTAATTTTCCTTCCAAGGGATCGCACCTTGGTTAGTTGTCATGGCTCATCTGACCAAACCTTCTCCCTTCGTTTTTTCTCTCTCTGAGCCCCCCCTCCCCTTCTTGTCTTGGCCCTGTTTCTGTTCTCGTCCTCCTCACTCCTGTGACTTCAGTGTTTATTATGCGCTGGGCAATAGAAACCTCCAGCTGTAAGTCAGTGTTTGTGTATGTCTCTCTTGTCCTGTTTCTTTTGGATAACTTAAACTAAAATAAAAAACTCTGCTCACTTCATCGGATTGAGACTACTACCCGTCATGCACAGAGTCAGGAAAACAATCCCTTATTCTCACAAGCAAATGAATAAGTTTGCATTTTTCTTATGGTGTTTATTATGAAAATGGCAATTTGCTACGAGTACCTTCCAAGCACTCAAGTAGTAAACACCGAGCAAGTTACCCATATTTATTGCCGTAGACCACGACCCAGTCAATGTTACACATGCTGGTGACTGGGTAACATTTGCCTGATGAAGACATGTTTAAAAATATTGTGATGTTCAAAGAATTGATAGTGTTTAGCTGAAGTCCAGGAATTCATAACACTTTCCTGATAGAAGAAGTAGTTTATTGATTGGAAAATCTAAAGAGGTCGGCCAGAAAATGGAGTATCTGGCCTGCTACTCTACGTAAGGGAAGAGGAAGAGGGTTACAATGGGGGATGACAATGGGAGAAACGAGGTGAAAGAACACTTTGCATAAATCTTATCATCACATGCATGAGTCCAGGCCCGCGTCGCCTATGAAACATGGAAGAGCACGCATTGTATCTATCGCCTACCAACTCTGTGGCCATGCAACTAGCAACAGGTCCTCCGACAGTGGTCTATTGTCTAAATGCCTCAAGGTAGCCAGTGCCAGTGTCAGTCTTTTGCACGTATACACAGCGCACACTACAGGCACATAGTCTGTACTCTCTACAACGCCGCACACCGGAAACTCTGGAGAGTCTGCCCGTTTAATGATGTGCAAGTATTTGCGCGTGAAAGCGCCGCCTAATTGTAGTCTATGTATCAGGCAGGTATGAGTGCATGTAATTCGACGCAGAAGAGCCTTTCCTGATAGTTTCTTTAAGCAGCAACAAACATTAAATATCAATCGTGTTGCACATCAGCACAAGTGTAGCATGACATGTCAAACAAACATGGTAGTTGTTTACAAGCATGCTTATGTTGTTGTTGTAACTGCTTATGTATGTTGTGCGACATGAGCACTGTGAGCATTTCTGAGCATTGTGAGCGATTGCCAAGCTCATGTAGTGTTTTTTTATTATGTTTTAACTAATAATGCTGAACCGTAAATATGTAGCAGATGATATGAATGTTTCTCCAAACACATGGCATGTACTCCATGACTAGCAAGCCAATACAGCATACATCAAGCATTTTATTTCTGAACCAGGTGTTGTTTACCTTGTAGTAGCAGCAATAGTCCACACAATGGCCTTGTTGCAGCAGGCAGTAGCTCCTCTTTAGTGTGTGGAGTAGATTTCTTTACAGTTGCGCCATCTTCTCTTCTCCATGTGTGGAACAGAAATTTTGACTGCATCAGAAATTGAAAAAAAAAACACAATTGTGCAATGTGAAATGCAAAAAGCCGTGACATATGTACTGTAATGGTTTGTGACTGCAGAACACTCCAAATGTGCACTGTTTGTTCTAGGGTGCTTCAGCAGCATCTTTAATTAAATATTGGTACTGTCCATAAAATTTATGTCTGCCTAACTACAATGCATGTCAACACTTAAGTGTTATTGGATCACAAATGAGAACATTTGTGCACTCATTTATACGCTAGAAGAGATCACACTGCTGGTTCCACAACCAAATGCATCAAAGACCTGAAGCTATTATAACTGATGCATTCGTTTTCTGCACGAACGTGATGCACTGATTCACTATTGCAATAAGAAATATCCCAAGGTAAACCAAACTGAAAAGCAAGAACACTTGGAGCTGGATATGGCTGGATTAACATGCGCGCAACTGTTCAATACAATAAATGTAGTACTTTCACTTCCATTTACCAAAGGGTTATTCGGTTTTGCGGACGAAAGAAGTTGCCGGCGGACTTTCGGAAACCGCAACGGAGGGTCTTGACTACCCATATGTAATGCAGGATCTAGTTCGTTAACTTGTCTCCGCCTCTGAATTAACGAGACGAATATTAAATAACAATTTAAGGAGCAATGTTAAACGACTCACCGGTATTGCCATCCTCAGTCGCAGCACTAGAATCCAGCTCCCGTTTCGATGCATACTTGTTCCGCATTGCTCACGATCAAAACCTAGCTTTCGGGCTTACATCTCCGCTCGGAAACCCGTCACTTCACCCCAAATTAAATAATGCGAGGTGTCGACGCGCGATAAACTGGTTTTAGCACAAAATAAGCAATCAGCATAAATGTACGAACCAATGAATCCGTGCTTGCCGTGTACGCGAAAATACCAGTAAAAATTTTAAATTCAAGCCAGAGGTCACGTGGGAGATCGATGATGAACGTTATTTTGCGTTTTTAATGGCAAAACAGGAACACAGTTGGTACTCAATAGTGCAATGTCTAATTAACAATAATAATTTTGTACTCTTTTTCATAAAATAAAAACGCTTCGATGAGCGCGGGAGAAAGCTTGTAGGTTAAAATTGCGCTTATTACGGCGCCTCTAGCGGGCGCTACTGAACTCACTTAGGCATATTTTCGAGGGGACGTACTAGGCTTGTTTTGTTAGCAGCGATTTTTTCGCCCTCTGTGGCCATTTGGTGAACTCGTAAGTTTCCGGGGCCTGATACTCTTCCCGCCATGCATCGCGAGAGCTGCGCCATGCGAAGGAGATATGGCAGCGCTCATGTTTGGCTGAAGCTGAAGCGCGTTTGATTACGCCCCGCATCTAGCGCAACTAAAAATAATAATGAAACCACAGTTCCGCCAAAGTATCACAGGACCATACATATCAAGACGCTAATATTTTAATGTTGCAGGATGTTGCTGTTCGTTTGTATTTGTATGTTTTCTCCCTGCTCATTTGGCCGGCTGCCATTGTGGCCTCCACCGAGAGCGCACGTTCATCGCTCTACGAGACCTTACTGGAGCGGCTGTCGCCCGCTGTTATGTGAATGAAACGGCGTCTTTCTCGCGTGTTAGTGAGCGGGCAAAAGTGGTGCGTGTCTGGCGTTCTCTAATGAACCCAACATTTGCTGTAATTTAGGAACCACTCGCTCTAATACGTCAAAAATACAAAAAAAGAAAGAAAAGAAGAAAAAGAAAGCGCGGTGGCCTCAGTTGCAGTGTACAAGTAAGTCTGCTTACGAAGCATCTTTCTCGCCCAGCAGATTAGTTATTAGACCGGCTCTACGCTTTGATTCTGTCGGTCGTCGAGATTTTGCAAGTCTCTAGCGGGCGCCCACGTGCGACCTTCAGTGTCCGCCCGCTGTTAGTGGGTGTCGCGTTTCAGGAGAATATAAAACAAACGTGAATATAGGGAGCATGATACACAAAGAAATAATAAAAAAATATTGGGTACAAATATACATTCAATCACCATAATGCATCCGCTTTTAGTTTTTGTGCAGATACACAAAACTATGCTTTATACCACAGCCTAAAATGCCTGCAGCGGTAGCGAGGGGCTTTCCATCACATTGAACCGTAGTTATAATTCAAGCCACAACATCGTTTGCCACAATATTCTTCGATGTATGTTCACTGTTTCTGTCGCTTCCTTTTAGATTAAAATGGCACGTATGCAGTAGAGATCAGTGACGAATGAATTCGTGCTGTCTCTCTTGAGCATACACTCGTGCAAGGTTTAAATTTCTTTTTTACATTGCGAAACCAAAGATCCCCACTGGTGTCAATAAAAAAATTAATTTAGTCCAACCTGCCTCATTCCCTAGACCGCGCAACATATCGTATAGGTTAGTCCCGGCTAAAAACACCACGTCAGGATCACAATACGGCACAATAATAAGTAAACTTCCAATCCATACTGTAGGTCCCCTAAGCCACGAATGCCAACTCGTTAAGAGGTTACAACCTAAAGGTTACATGACATTTAGCGTTGCAGTAACCTTTAAAATAGACGCTTCGGCACATGTAACCTTTAGCCGCGACGGAAATTCACGAAAACACAACGATCAATTTTTTTTAGTCACAGAGTAACCTTTATGTTATAAGTTACTCGCAATTATAGGTTAACATAAACGTTACCGCGCTAAGAGTGTAGGTGAGACGTCGTACGCTAACTTCGCGTTGCGGCACAATACACACTCAAGTTCCTGGCACAGTCGGACCGCTGTCCCTTTTGAAAGTCTGAATTGTCACCTGAATCCCTCGTCTGTCATCTCAAAGGCGTCTTGTCGACGTCGAAGTTGTCGGTGTCTATCACGGAGGATCGCTAAAAGCACGATAACAGGCACCACAGGCACCGCACACGCTGTCATTTTGCTCCGAGCGCCGCGATCTCGCCCGTGCACACGGCACGCACAGGCTCTGCCCAGGGCACACCGCGCTTCGGATCAGACCGAAACAGCGTGCGCGGCTTCGCTTCGTAGCAGACGACAAATTCGATTTCCGCGTGATTGACATGTGCGTGACGTCATCAAAAAATGCGTTCGCGCCCTGAGGCAATGGCTTCTCCCAGGCGGCGACCAATCGCTGCACGCAAACCGAATTCTTCGAAAACCGAAGCGTTACAGAATACGGCCCCTGGTCCTCGTCCGCAAGCCGCACCTCCCAATGCCTGTTAAGATCTTGTGTTTTTAGTAGTGTGGAGTTTATATGTGTTGGTCTGTTTGGGCATATCCACGTGATGTGCGGTAACGTTCATGTGTCCCCGCACCACGGGCATTCGGCAGTGTATCGTGCTTGGTGAATACAGCTAAGTGCATGTAGGTTTGGGTATGTGTGTGTTTGAAGTCGGCGTCAATTCCTCGCTTGTTGATTGTTTAACTTTGGGTGAGGGCGTCCATATGGCCTCCGCTCCTGTTTTTGGTGTTCGACGTGGATGAAGGAAAAAAACAACTAGGAAGGAGCGTCACGTGACAATCTCGAAGCCTATTCATAAGAAATTTAGAGAAATAGGATGATGGGAAATAGGCCCTCACGTGAAAGGCAAGCGGTAGATATTACTCGGCTCGCTTCGGTTGCGTCTGTTACGTCTGCTGCGGCGGTTTCGGAATATGGGCACATGATAGGCGCGGTAAACGCACGCCGAGGTTAGTGAAGGAATTCGTGTGAAGCAGTCGAATCTGTGTTATGTCAATCAGGTAACGCGCCGAACCACCACGCGGCTCACAGCTTAACCAGCAGACAGGCGCCAAGGCTCTCGTGAACGAAGGCATAGGCTAACCGGCATTGCGCCTAACAATTAACCCGGGAGAACCATATCAAGGACGACTATTGTCGTTTCGGGGCCGCTGCAGGGAAACGAGGAAACCTTTCGCCCTGCAAACGTGTGAAGGCAACCAAGCTGCCCTTGGTAAGACAGCTTATTTCAGCATGCTCGTTATATGAGATTGCACATCCCATCAGGGACCATATGCCAATTCTTAGGTTGGCTGCCCTGCATGACTATTTTACAAGCAGAGAAGTATCTCTTTAAGTGGGCTCACAGCAAAAAAGCGCGAGCACAAAGGCTTAAGCGCATACTTTGCCGCGAATTAAGACACAGAAAAGGAAGAAACATAGACGACGCATGGGCTGTTTGTAACTTGCCAAGTCACTTCATGTCGCGGCTGTTCCTTTAGCTTGACACTTGTCAAAAAGCACAAATGCTTTCTCACAAGTCTCCTGGAAATTCTAGAGATTCAATGTGACGGTTCGCTCCCTACGTGTCCCTCCTACCCCTTCGGGAGGACATCCATTGTTCCTTTTCAGTAGAATTTACCACCGCCGTCGAGTGACCGCAGCATCGACAGGTACAGGTAGGCTGTTCACTTATAGTGTGTAACAATACAAAAGCAAAAATGTCCAACCAGAGAAAAAAGCAGTAAAACGATCATGCAGTGTCAGAAAACACTGCTATGTATGAAAAAAAAGAGAAAAGAAAAAATTACACCATCTTCCCGTAGGGGAACCCTGAGTAGTATGCGAAGCAGCCATGGGGTCGACTCAAGGTAGTTTTATCAGCTGTGTAAACTTGGACATGCAGCAGCACCAGCAACGCGCAGAACTGTTGTTGACGCCGTCGGCGTTTTGCCCGCGTTCGCAACGAACGCGCGCGGCGTTGGTGACTGCTGCCGGTGCCTCTGGGGCGCCTGCCGTCGCGCCTCTAACCTAAGCTGCTTCGCATTATCGCGCGCGGAGCCGCAGGTGTTACCATTCGTTGTGCAATCCGGAGAGGAGTGGAGCGTCGGAGAGTAGAGGAGGAATGCCGAGAGGAGAGGAGATGAGAAAAGGAGAGGAGGGGGAGGAGGATGCGATGCACAGTAGGGGTGTGGACGCACGGCGGTTGAATGGATGGAGGGAGGTAGGGAGGGAGGGAGGGAGTGACATAGCCCCGAGCATAAGATGCTTCGCATCTAAAACGTACCCGCTGTTGTTTTACAATTATAAAAATAGTAAAATGACCAGCAATGAAACCCCTTGACTGCTACCGCTTGAAATTAATTTTGTTCGTGTTCTTTCATGCGCAAAATGCTTTTATTTCCCTCGAAAAGATTTTTACAACAACCCAACGACCGCCCCTTCGCGTCGGCGCCCGGCACTGCGGCTTCCGCCGCAGCACCGGGGTAAAAACGGAGCAGTATCCGCTTGTTTACACCACCACAGTTCACCGACATCAAAAGCCGTCATGCCACACCACCACAACTGCAAGGATTTCCGCCACTAGAACATACTCTACAATAATAAAGCACGGCCGGCGTGGGCCAGACACCGCCAGATATTCAATGCGCCCTAAATGATTCGCTCGCGCGTAGGAGCAGCGCTCGGCAAGGTCGTTGCGCCCGGTCCCGGAGATAAGAGAGCCACGCTCAGCGGAGACCAGTGCCTCAAAAATGCCTAAGCGATTATGTCCCTAGGCACCTAGGAGCTCCACGATTACCATGAAACACGTGTTAAGCGGAAGTCCCCGCTGTACCTACTAGCAATTGTAAATTCGCGACCTGGAGTAGAGTCTACGGGGAGTACAGAAGGGGAGAGCTCGCGTTGTCGCAGCCATAGTTGAGGCCGCAGTATGGATTAGAGCACAGCACGGGCCGATTTTTTTCAGCCCGGGCCCGGCCCAGGCCCGTTTTTACGTTGGGCTGCCCGCCCGAGCCCGACCAAAAGTTTTATAGCAAGATCCGGGCCCGGCCCGGGCCCGGAAATAATCTACGTTACCCGCCCGGCCCGGCCCGCCCCCCCATTACCTTAGGGCCGAGCCCGGCCCGGCCCGGCTCGAAACCGGCCCGAACCCGGCCCGAGGCCGAAACAGACCACCCAGCGGCATTAAAAAATAAAATAAAAAAATAATGAAAGGAATTTATTCTTAAGGCATAAATACATGTCATATGCAATTATGAACACCATTTGAGTGGTCTGAACGCACATACCAGCGCGCAAAGTAGTACTAATGACCCGGCCCAGCAGCATCGCCAGCAGTTTCCAACTGCGCGACGTTGATGCGGCTCAATCCACTTAAAAAATCCACTTCTATCGCAGCGCCGCCACAGTATTTTCCACGTCGGGCGCCTTACTCCAGGGCATGCGCCGCCCCAGCCGCTCGTCCCACTCAACCGTATTCTACTACACTCTAGCCAAAGCGCAGCCACTACCGGTCGTGAGCGCAGCGCATGGATGGAGTCAATAGAGAAAGAAAGCTCGTTGCTCCATGGTGCAGCGTAATGCGCTGCGGCTAGGCGACCGGTTGAGAACATGTGTGTAAACATGGATGGACGCAGTGTCATACTTCAGCTGCGTGACGAATTATCTTATCTAACCAGTCATCGTTTTACCAATTCGCTTTTGAAGAATCAGCAAGTCGCTAACACGCTTACATCGCGCTGAAAGCATAATTACATTGATTTAGGTAAGGAATACAATGACATCCTTTGGGTTGAGGTGACTTCGGTATTTCTGGACTTTTACATTCTGTTCAAACAGCACAAAATACGACGGAAGAAGAAAAATGTTGCAATTTCGCCCGAAAGGCGAAGCATCAATTGCGACAGCAAATTAGTAGCTATTCGGAGTAGGGATAGTAGTTCTGAATTAACAAGCGTCGTGTCAGCGCGCACAAGCAAACATGAATAGATCACACTGAATGACCTCAGACAACGACTGTCGAAGCGCTGGCAGCAAGCGCAGCCGCCACAGCGGGCGAAGGTTCGTGTGGTCTATCGCTTCAACGGAAACTGAGCGGCGAATGCACAGCCCATACAAAGGTCAGAGCCGTGTGGAGATAAGAGACGGTGCGGGCGACCGCCACAGCCGGGAAAAGCACGAGCGCAGTTGTTGGCAGAGTAGAAGCTGCGCCCCCCCCCCCTCCCTCCCGCGCTGCCTTCCCGCTTTCTTGCTTTCGCGTGGGAGATTGAGTGGCCAGTTCCCCTTTCGCCCGGTTGCAAGATACGCCTTTGGTGTCAAAGCAGAGCGTGGCCCTGCCTCCCTCCCATACCCCAACGCGCTTTCGCGTGACGGTCGCGTTTGCTTTCCGTCGTGCGTTCGCTCTCCGTGATAGCGTCCGTCCCCCGCGCGCTTTCGCTCGCGCATACGGCGCGCGGCGGCGATTTTATCGCCCTTGGACTTTATACGGAACCTCAGGGCGACGCCGACGGCAGAAATCCGGTTGAAGTGTCCATATAACTGCTATCGCAATAAAAGGGAAGTACACAGTAGTAGCACTGCTAGGTTCCAGCTGCGCCGGGGCAACAGCTTTTTCCGAGTTGAGACGTGCGAGGATAACTCGCTGCACGTTATGTGCACACCACCAAACGTCCGAGCCCGGCCCGGGCCCGCGTCAAAATACCTGAGCCCGGCCCGCGCCCGGGTCAAAAAGCACATTCCGTACCCGAGCCCGGCCCGAGCACGTGAAAAAACTGCCCTACACGGCCCGACCCGGCCCACGGGCTGGGCCGGGCTTTCGGGTAAGCCCGAGCCCGTGCAGTGCTCTAGTATGGATGGTGAGAAGTCGGCCAGCCTGAGGGAGGCCAGAGATCCCCGTAGAAATGAAGTGGAGACAGCGCGCTGAAGAGACTCAAGAGGAGCGTGCCGAACGGTTGGCCAAATGCTGTGAAAGCGATGCCGCTAGACGGGCTCGCTTAGCCTCTAATAATGAATCTACAACGCCGACCTCTGATGCGCGCAGCCGGGGGTCTGTAGCCATCGCTACTCGACTACGTTTAACCAGAGCTAAACCACAGCAACTTTTTTCTTGCTTTCTATCACATTGCTGTACCTTTGTATAAGTTCTGTGAACAAGTCTTTTTCTTCCTACGTGAAATAAGTTTTGCCCTGCATGGCAAATACACACAAGCACGCACGAAACAAAACTCAGGTAAAAAAAAAGAAAGCGACGCCTCACCAACCGAACTGTCAGATGCTGCCAGAGTTGCTGGATTGAGTTTGCTTTCCTGCATGTGTATCATTTTGAACAATTTTTACGTTATAAACGTTCCCGAACCACTCACTCAGCCCGCAACGTGGCACTCGCCTTTGCTGTTACCATCAGCGTTAGAACGCTGCCGCAGAGTGCTGCAAACGCCCGTGTGCCTAGCCGGAAAGCGACGACAGGGACCACTAGTGGCCACGAGTTGCTCTCGACACTCAAATTCGCCGCTTTTACATTACCGACACAAGCAAAGTCAAGTTTCTTGTCGATACTGGCGCCAAGGCCATTTTCCTGCCCGCGAATTCTCTCGACCATGCCCTTTCACCCATCTATCATCATCAAAAGCTTAATGATACGAGCATTCCTAAATACCGACGTTGATCGCTTGTTGTAAGCACCTTCCTGCGCCGATCGTTTCGCCAGGATTTGTCTCGTCGCCAACATGAGCCACGCTATACTAGGATCAGATTTAATTCCCACTTCTATCTTCTGGTTGGAAGAAGAAGAATGCGCTGAGTAGTACGGTCGTGCTCACATCGGCTCCTGCTTTCTTCGATATTTTCGGTGAGATATTTTTCTCGACCTTGATGATTTTTGCACCAACGGATGCAGAAGGACAAGAGGAACCCACGGATACCAATTGTTCAACGGTGGGTCGCCTTTTCGTCGGTTTTTCGAACTGCTTCTCTTCCGTGACGCCGCGCTCCCTTCAGTCTGACGGCAAGGCCTAACCAGCGTTCGCCCGGCAGGGTTAGTCCCGTGCCCCGCCGGCCTCGTCGTGACAGAGCGCATGGTTGTTGTAATGGAAGGAGACGATCGACCTCCGGAATAATTTGGTACGAAGCACGGCTGGCGCTCCGCCGCTGTCAAGAAAAATGCCCTGCGCGTCTCTCGTCGCGACAGCACCCGTGAACCGGCAAGCAGCGAGTGTCACCGCGAGCGTCTCAACGGCAGCAGGAAGCCCACTAGCCTAAAGAACCAGATCATCAAGTCATCGCGAAAGCCCCAGCTCCTGAAGGAACACTAGAAGATTATCGCCCGCCCCAGTGGGGGGGGGGGGGGAGGATTTGATGTCCAGAAGACGGGCTCGGCTCGGCTTGGTCGGGGCGTCGCCGCCGCGGCAGGACTCACGTCCGAGCAAGCTAGCCACGACATCGTCTGCCCCAACGAAACACAATATATAATCGTCCTCAGCACCGCGTTTCGCAATAACGCAGATGCTTACCTAAAAAAGAATTGCATCACCCTGGGAATCAAACAGTACGAACTCTGCACTTACGGAGCCGCGCCGCACGCCACGTGCAAGGATGTCATACGTCAAATTCAGGTGTCGGAGCGCCAGGCCAACCTGGAGAGAAGCATTCTCAACGAGAGAAATCTCTTAGCCCTGGAAGCCGAGCGAATCAAGAATAGCTAAATGGTAGTCATCGTTTTCGACGGCTACAAGGTCCCCAACTTCGTTTTCTACGGCTCGGTGCTAGTGAAGTGCTCCTTGTACCTCAGGCAGTACGACGGCTACTATGCCTGCGGTAGACTAGGCCACAGATACGACGTCTGCCCAACGCCGGAGGGAAAACTATGCAGGAAATGTGGGGCCAACAACCCCGACGAAAACCACACCTGCTCGCCTACTTGTGGCCTCTGCGGGGCCCCCGCACGCCACAGCGGACAAGAGTTGCAAGTAAAGATTTCAACTCCCGTACATCGTTCGGGAGAGGAGAAGGGAAAGAAATGCGGAATCCAGGAATCGAGACCCGTGACCAGCACAAAAAAGCGCCTGGCAGCGAACCGGCTAGACCTTCGAGCAGGCGCTCCTGCTCGAGAACCTGCTCGAGGTCCAGGAGCCGAACGTTCCTGAAAAGAAGAAAGAAAAATGTGATGTGCACGCGGCTTTTGTTTTGTTTGTAATTAACTTTTTAAGGTGTTCACTGCCGTCAAGCGTTCCTTCTCAGCGTACAAGATCATTCTCAGTGACAAGAGGAACAATTTTGAATCCAAAAATCTGGAGATGGAGGTAGTTTGCTATTGTTTCCAAATCTTTACAGTGATTCTTAGACTACGTTCCGCGTGCTCTCCAAACTGATTTCTTCAAACACGTGCACTTCAGATGGGCGGAAGTGTATTTGGCAGTGTTGGGACGTTTTGGCTGTACAATTCCGATAATGTCATTGTATATGAAAAATTTGCCAGAGTTGTACCTAACAGTCCTCATGTAAGAACATATTAATTTCTTAATAAATTGTAGTCTCTCTTGCATTTATAATTTGTCTGTTTTTGTTGTGTTTTAATTTAATTGCGTCAGGCGGACATAAAGTAGTGCTTTTTTAATCAGTAGGATATTCCCAGCTTGCAAGTATTCTTTTTCATGCTTGTTTCACTTTATGCCACGCTCGAGTACAGTGGCCATGGAACATGAGTATGAGCAGTGTGATTTTTGAATTACGTCAAATGATCGTTAGTCCAGCATTATTATGGGCCAATTGTACGGCTATGTTCAACTGTTGGCACCTTTGTGCCATCATAAACAAAAACATTTCTTGTTTTCCTGTCGTAGAGACAGGTCGCGCACGTCTTGATTTGAAATTATTTGCATTTATGTAAACATTTATTGTGCCCATAATTACGACGTTGGAGGCCTAAAACGTTGCTTTGCCTGCCTATTTTTGGCGCCTAAAACGCGCTTTTTAATGCCTAAAGATCCGGCCTCTACTAATCAACCTCATCCCGTTACACAGACATCCGCAGATGTTCCCATGGTCGTGGAGGCGAGCAACTCGGGCAACCCAAGCAAAAGAAAGGCCGTTCTCAGCATGCGCGAAAATGTACAGGCTAAAACAAAGTCCGAAATCAGAGAAATGTTGAATTCTATCTGATTCGAGATCCAGAAGATTAACGAACGATTCTCTGCAGTTGATCGGTGACTCTTGGTAGTGGATCAGAAGATAGACGCGCAAAACGTCAAAATTCAATGCTTACAAAACAGAATGCCAGAAATAGTCCAAGGTGCAGGAAATGGACATCAGGTCGTCGACCCACATACGTCCAGTTTTCTTCCCGGATGGCGCGTCGGTACCTACGCCGCCACCACTGCACATCCCCGGACCTCCCTCCCTCCAGTCCCTAGTAGCAATGCCGGAAGGCGCTCTATACAGCAAGGATGGAGCCACACACTCAATTTAGGCTTTGGCAGTGGAACTGCAGCGGACTCCACCATAAAAGATGCACGTCGCAGCAGTTTGTTCGCACTAACAAAGAAAAGCCACATGATATATTATTGCAAGAAACGATGATTGATGAGGTTTCACTCCACGGATACAAAGCTCTTGCTCTCCGTGGGGACGGTAGAGGAATCTGCACATTAGTCAGCAGCAAGTTCACTTTCGTCGCATACGATCTAGGGGTCCGGCCTAGCAAGACGGAGACCTCTATAGTCGAAGTCAACCCAAGTCAATCCAACAACTCCAGCCCTTTTATAATTAATGTATGCAGCAGCCCGAGCGATCACAGATAAGTTTCAAAACTATCATCACTAGGGCAACAAAACTTCCTGGAAACTCTCCACTGGTTGTGGCCGGCGATTTCAACGCCCCCTTTCACGCTTGGAACTACCCGCACGACACGGTCAAGGGCAGAAGCTTGTGGCAGAGGCAGGAGATGCGGGACTTTCTCTATTAACAGACCCAGCCTTTCCCACCCGAAGCGGCACCTCCTCGACCAGGGACTCTGTCCCTGATCTCGCCTTTGTTAAAAACGATGTCTCAACCATGTGGTCGAATGTGCTCATAAACCTCGGTAGCGATCATTACATCACGGCCACCAGCCTACAAGTGGAGCAGAAAATAAAGACGGCCTTCTCGGTCCCCATTGCCTCGCAACATGCACCCCCAACACCATACGGGGAGACGTAAAGCCAGGGCACAACACATGAACCAAAGTTACTCCAACGACAAGGAGGCAGTCTTCACCGACGCAGCCCGTTATCGAGACAGGAAGAGTTTCGTGGCGGCAGTTACTAGCCACCGAGGTAACCACCGCACGAGCGTGACCGTAAACACGGCATATGCCGAAGCGGCAGAGAAAGTGGCCATAGCACTGGCCCTCACACAAACCAAGGCTACATACGTGATCTGCGATTCGCAAACGGCAATTCTCAATTTTGCAAATGGGCGCATATCGCTAGAGGCGTATGATATACTCAAGCGACATCCTATACACCAGGGACAGGCCGACTTCGATAACCGAAGGCACTTTCTATGGATCCCGGCACACACTGGACTGAGCACCCCCAACGAAGCGGCTCACCGCGTTGCTCGAGGCCTCACTCACGGATCATCATCGGAGGAAGAGCCCCCGCGGGGTACTGCATATGTCTGGGCGTGGGAGGATCGTAAGACCAGGTTCCACGACATCACGACACACTACCAGTTACAGAGACGCGTATACCCATTTCCTCGCGCTAGGTTAGACAGGGCGCAAGCAGTACACTACAGGCAATTACAAACTGATTCTTACATAAACCCAAGACTCATGCACGCCATGTATCCAGACATGTACACTACAAACAGATGCACATCCTGTGGCGAGGTTGCCACCCTTAATCACATGTTATGGGAATGTCAGGACATAACAAACAATGCGGGCAGTGCCGACACCTCCGTCTCTTCCACCGCCAGCCTCCGCTCGCGTTGGAAGACCGCACTGCTCAGCTCGAACCTGACAGTACAGCTCTGGGCCGTCCAGCGAGCCGAGGAAGCCGCTTCGAGACAAGGTCTCGGAACCGCGTCCGTGGCGGGTGCCCAGACCCACTAAAAATACGCCGGACTCAAATCTTATCGATTTGATAATAAAGTTTACGTTCTTCTTCTTCTCGGTCTCTGACTGGGACAAATTTTATGAGGTCCTCAAGGCCCACGCCACCCGTGGAGAAAAGCCCGAGAGTCTCATCCAGTGGTCCGAACTAATTCTGCAAGATGTCTGCTCCACCACCAAAATCATAGAGACGGAGCTACAGACAGACAAAATAGATAACAGGCTAGCACACCTATTCGAGGCCAAGCAATCACTCATCGAGAGGTGGAAAAGCCAACGCTTTAATCGCAAGCTCAGGAAAGAGATAGCCGACATCAACAAACAGATCGACGAGCACTGCCAAGCCCTGTCTAGGCAGCAATGGGACGAAATTTTCACTTCGATCGACGGGCAGATGCGCACGGGAGGCAAGTGGAATCGTCTCAAACACTTGCTCGACGACTCCGACATCAAGTCAAACCAGAGAAATGTCCTCGCTAAAGCGCTCCACGAAGCCAAGAAGTCGTCCTCGGAAGAGGAAGTGCTAGAGATGCTAGCTAAGAAGTACCTGCCGCTCAAAACTGTGGCCGATGAGGCGGCCCACCCACTGTACAAAGGGAAGCCAAACTTCGCCCTGGACGAGCCTTTCCATGTCAGTGAAATCCGCCGCGCCCTGCACGACCTCAATGGTAGGTCGGAAACCGGCCTGGATCACATAAACAGCAAGGCTCTCAGAAACCTAGAGGACGAATCAGTCGAGTTTCTCAAAGATGAGATAGATCGCATTTGGGAGGAGGGAATTGTACCGAGACAATGGAAGATGGCGAAGGTCATACTCATCCCAAAGCCCGGTAAACCACCCAGCTTGGACAACCTCCGCCCCATCTCACTGATGTGATGTGTAGGGAAGGTGGTCGAGCACGCCATCCATAACAGAATTATCAAGTATATCGAGACCAACAACCTTTGCCCTCTCAACATGATAGGTTTCAGGCCAGGAATGTCCAGCCAGGACGCCTTGAGGCTTATCAAGATCCAAATCCTAGAACGCTGCACTCGGGACACGAGAGCCATCCTTGGTGTATACCTGGAGAAGGTCTTTGATAACATTTGTCACGAGTTTGTTCTCGACGCCATCTCGAAACTCGACCTGGGCTCGTCCTTCCATGCCTTTGTCAGGTCTTTCTTGAGCAGACGATGCGCCATCCTCAAGGCTGGAGATTTGGAATCAGAGAAAATGGAGCTGAGCGGAAGAGGCTCCCCCCAGGGGTCAGTCATCTCACCGCTACTCTTCAACATCGCAATGTTCGACCTCTGGAGATACGTAGGCAAGATCCAGGGCATCGGTCACACAATATACGACATCAGACGACATCACTGTCTGGTGCGCGGGAGGCAATGACGGACAAGTCGAACCCGCTCTCGAGGAAGCTGTCGACACTACAGAGCGCTTTCCAACGGACACGGGACTCCGGTGTTCCCCAAAGAAATCGGAACTCCTTCTCTACAGCCCAACTAGAAAGGGCCGCAAGCCACAGAACTGGAAATCCCCCACTGAAATCGCCATTAATCTCTACATCAAGTGCGGAGATCCGATTCCCGCAGTCGCGTCCATTCGAATCTTGGGAATGACACTCGAAGGGGCGGGCACAAATAGCATCAGCATTCACAAACTAGCAAAGAAGACGGATAGCGTCATCAGTCTAATCAAGCGGGTAGCTAACAGAAGGAGAGGCCTGAACAAAAATAATCTGATAAGGCTAGTCCATGCTTTCTTGTTATGCCATTTCACGTACGTAACGGCCATGCACGTCTGGAAGAGGGTCGAGCGAGACAAGCTAAATGCCATGATAAGGAGGGGGATCAAGAGCATGCTTGGACTACGAAACTACACACGCACCGACCGACTTCTGTGGTTGGGTATTCATAATACACTGGAAGAAATTGCAGAAACACAAGAAAGGGCGCAGATTCTCAGACTCTCCGGCACCACGGCGGCCAGACGACTTTAAACAGAGATGGGCGTTCCCCCGGCTATAGGGTCGAAGACTCCTACCAGGACTTTCCGACCAGGACTTTCCGAAAGAGCAGAAAGGCCACATCATCATATCCCCCGCCCCGCGCAATATGTATCCCGAGCGCAACGTGGAAAGAAGGAAGGCCAGGGCCACGGCGCGGCTACGCCGGACTAGAGAACTCCCTGACTGCAGCTGTTTCGTTGACGCGGCGCAATATGGCAACAGCAAAAATTTCACAATAGTATCGATCAACCGCAGGGATTCGACCGTTTACGAAGCACGTCGTCATGTGCGGCCGAGCAAGTGGCGATTGCCTTGGCCCTCCTGGACGACAAACATGCCAATATCTTCAGCGACTCCAGGACAGCCATCCCCGCCTTCAGCGTTGGCGGCATCTGTAAGGAAACCTGTCGCATGCTCGACGGCAAAAGCATCACCACCTGCACTGTCACATGGTTCCTCGCTCACATGGGATCCATCATGGGAGGCCCCACAAACCTCAACGAGCTGGCCCACTCCAAGGCGCGAGGTCTCGCTTTCCGCGACCATGGAGAACTCCCCGGCCAACCCGCAGTGGTGGAGAACAGAGATCAACCGACCCATATAACGAAATTACGCAGCAATTTTATCTCGGGTGGATAGCCTTTCCCCTTCCTCACAAGAAGTTAAATAGAGCGCAGGCATTGACCCTCAGATTATAGCAAACAGGCTTGCATCCCAGCCGGGCTTTATTACACAAGCTTTATCCCGACACTTATGCCAGTATAGTTCATGCAGGCACTGCAATGACTTTGCTAGCCTAGGCCATATTCTCCGGCGTCGCCCCTCGTTACCAGACACGGAACAAATCAATGAGGACAAGTGGCTCTCCGCTATCAAAAGCCCGATGCCTGACTGTCCTGACTGTCCGAACGTGGGAGCGGCCCGCTGCGCGCTGAGTCGCGTATCTCCGGACTTTCATTAAAGTTTTACATCGATCCATCCATCTATCTTCTGGTTGACATGGCCCGAAAGAAAACCTTGGCTCCATCACAGCTCTCTCACTCATGGGTACTTGTCGCCTCTACCCGCTCGCTTTTGCTCTTCTTGTGGCAGTTCCAGCACCATACGGGGATTTGCTCCGGGTGTTTCCCTCTAGCACCGCTGCACCATACTGGACTAAGCCTGTGGTGGATGACGTCCTCCATCGCGTCTTCACCAAAGGCCAGCCGACCCATACCACACCAGGTCGTTTCACACCTGAAAAGCTCCCTATTGCAGGTGAGGTGTCCGAGCACATCGTTGAGAACGAAATTGCTTGCCCGTCATCAAGCAGTTGGTCGGCGCCCTTGCACATGGTTCTGAAAAAAATTGGGAACTGGCGGCTAGGTGGGGATTACCTAGCCCTAAACTTGGCAAACTGTTTCAAACCGCTGCCCCTTATCCAACATCCAAAACTTCACGATGGGCTTGCGCTGATGCACGATATTATATAATCTTGACCTAATGGTCCACCGGTTATCCATCCTACGCATTACATGGCCTGCCCAGCTCCATTTCTTCCACTTAATGTCAACTAGAATATCGGCTACCCTCGTTTGTTCTCTGATCCACACCGCTCTTTCTGTCCCTTAACGTTAGTCCTAAGATTTTTCGTTCCATCGCTCTTTGTGCGGTCCTTAAAATGTTCTCGAGCTTCTTTGTTAGCCTCCAAGTTTTTGCCCCATATGTTAGCCCCAGAGAACAAACGGGGATAGCCGATATTCTAGTTGACATTAAGCGGAAGAAATGGAGCTGGGCAGGCCATGTAATGCGTAGGATGGATAACCGGTGGACAATTAGGGTTACAGAATGGATACCAAGAGAAGGGAAGCGCAGTCGAGGTCGGCAGAAAACTAGATGGGATGATGGAGTTAGGAAATTTGCAGGCGCAAGTTGGAATACGCTAGCGCAAGACAGGGGTAATTGGAGATCGCAGGGAGAGGCCTTCGTCTTGCAGTGGACATAAAATATGGGCTGATGATGATGATGATGTTAGCACCGGTAGAATGCAATGATTGTACACTGTTCTTTTCAACGACAGTGGTAAGCTCCCAGTCAGGATTTGACAGTGCCTGCCGTATGCACTCCAACCCAATTTTATTCTTCTGTAAATTTCTTTCTGGTGATCAGGGTCCCCTGTGAGTAATTGACCTAGATAAACGTTCTCCTTTACAGACTCTAGAGGCTGACTGATGATCCTGAATTCTTGTTCCCTTGTCATGCCATTGAACATTATCTTTGTTTTCTGCATATTCATCTTCAACCCAATTCTTACACTTTCTCGATTAAGGTCCTCAATCATTTGCTGTAATTCGTCTGCATTGTTGCTGAATAGGACAATGTCATCTGCAAATCGAAGGTTGTTGAGATATTCACCGTTGATCCTCACTCCTAAGCCTTCCCAGTCTAAGAGCTTGAATACTTCTACGCATGCAGTGAAATGCATTGGAGAGGTTGTGTCTCCTTGCCTGACCCCTTTCTTGATATGTAACTTTCTACTTTTCTTGTGGAGAACCAAGGTAGCTGTGGAATCCTTGTAGATATTTGCTAAGATATTCACGTATGCCTCCTGTACTCCTTGATTACGCAATGCCTCTGTGACTGCTGGTATCTCTGCTGAATCAAATGCCTTTCCATAATCTATGAAAGCCATATAGAGAGGTTGATCGTACTCCGCAGATTTCTCGATTACCTGATTGATGACATGGATGTGATCCATTGTAGAATATGCCTTCCTGAAGTTAACCTGTTCTCCGGGTTGGCTGAAGTCAAGTGTTGCCCTGATTTTATTGGAAATCATCTTGGGGAATATCTTATACAATACTGAAAGCAAGCTAATGGGTCTACAATTCTTCAATTCTTTAACGTCTCCCTTCTTATGGATTAGTATATTGTTGGCGTTCTTCCAGCTCTCTGGTACACTTGAGGTTGTGAGGCATTGCGTATAAAGGGCCGCAAGCTTTTCAAGCATGATATGTCCTCCATCTTTGATTAAATCTACTGTTATTCCATCTTTTCCAGCCGGTTTCCCCTGGTCATGTCTTTCAACGCCCTTCTAACTTCATCGCTAGTTTTAAAAGGAGTTTCAGTATCCGGTTCATAACTATTTCGAATGAAAGTAGCTTGGATCTTTTGGGAACTGTACAGGCCAGTATAGAATTCTTCCGCTGCTTTTAATATGTCACCGAAATTGCTGATGATATTACCATGCTTATCTTTCAGTGCATACATCTTCTCTTGTCCTATGACAAGCTTTCTTCTTACTGATTTAATGCTGTGTCCATATTTTACCGCTCCCTCAATCTTTCCCACGTTATATTTTCGAATATCTCTTACTTTCCTCTTGTTGATAAGTTTTGACAGTTCAACAAATTCTATCTGATCTCTTGAGTTGGACATTTTCATGTTTTGTCGTTTCTTCATTAGGTCCGTTGTTTTTTGGGAGAACTTACCTACTGCTTGCCTTGGTTCCTTACCTCCCACTTCCATTGCTGCTTCTGAGCGCAACCTAGTTACGTTTTCATTAATTACCTCTATGTTGTCTTTATCTTGCTTTTCTAAAGCTCGATATTTGTTTGATGCACCAGCCTGAATTGGTCTGCTTTTACCCTTACTGCCTCTAGGTTGGCCTGTTTCCTCTTGACTAATTTCACTCTTTCTCTCTTCAAATTGAGAGAAATCCTACACCTCACAAACCTATGGTCACTGCACTTTACCTTACCTAACACTTCTACATCCTGCACTATGCTTGGATCGGCAGAGAGTATGAAATCTATTTCGTTCCTTGTTTCTCTATTAGGGCTTTTCCAGGTCCACTTCCTGTTGCGGCGCTTCCTGAAGAGGGTATTCATTATTCGGAGCCTATTCCTTTCCGCGTATTCTACTTACATCTCTCCTCTCCCTTTCCTAGAATCGATGCCGTAGTTGCCATTTGCTTGCTGACCAACCTGATTTTTCTATACTTTTGCATTGAAGTCGCGCATGACTACAGTATACTGAGTTTTCACCTCTCTCATTGCTAATGCAACATCTTCATAAAACTGTTCTATTTCTTCATCATCGTGACTAGAGGTTGGGGCGTAGGCTTGTACTACCTTCATTTTGTACCTTCTATTCAGCTTTATTACGACGACTGCTACCCTCTCATTAATGCTGTAGAATTCATCAATGTTGCCCGCTATGTTGTTATAGACTATAAGTTCTACCCCGGATTCTCTCTTATCTGGAAGACCTCTGCAGCAGAGGCCGTGGCCGTTAGTCAGCACTGTGTAAGCCTCAGCAGTTCTTCTAACCTCACTAAGGCCAATAATATCCCAGGCAATGCCTGATAATTCCTCAAACAGCCCTGCTAAGCTAGCCTCACCTGAGAGGGTGCGCGTGTTGAACGTTGCCAGGTTCAGTTTCCATTGGTGGCCTGTCCCGACCCAGAGATTCTTAGCACCCTCGGCCGCGTAGCAGGTCTGACCGCGGCCTTGGTCAGGTGCTCCACAGCCACTGGGGACTGCGGGCCATAGGTTAATTGTCGGAGTCATATATATATATATATATATATATATATATATATATATATATATATATAAAGAGACAGCAAGAAAATTTACAAAATACTCTTCTATTTATTCAGCCTACTGTCGTGGGCAACCTCGACATTGGCGCATGTTCTCATGGCAGCCAGAATAGACAGGGGGAGTTTGAAGAGAGGAAAGGCAGGAAAGTGAACCAGACGCACGTGCGGTTCGGTACCCTGGGCTGCGTCTAGGGAATATATGCCGAAAGAAAAACGACAAAAGCAAGATAGAAAGCATTGCGACAGCGATGCTTTCAAGGCGACAACACACGTATATGGAGAATGAATTCGTTATCAGAATCCAAATGTACTCCAGAAGTTTTGAAAAGGAAAATATTGATGAAGAATTGCATGCCACAGGAGTGTCATTACATCAACTGATTTTGTTCACGATAAATTTCTCGCTTTACTGTTTTAGGGGCGAAGCTCCTTAGGGTGTGGGTCTGTCCCTCCTCTGTAGTAGTAGTAGTCGTGTCTACTTTTATGAGAAAAAATGTGGTTGATCCCTCTTATATAGGAATCGGTATAGAACACGAAAGTGAAACGTGTCTTCACAGAAGTAGTGTAATGTTTATTGCACATTGATATATAATGTCTATTGGTGTTTTGTGGCTAAAGCGCCCTTAGGCGTTGATGCACCCACGCTGACGCCTGGTGGCACGTCTCCTCCATCACGACTACCAACGTCGATGACCATGAGCAACCGTCGTGCATATGGAAGCTGCACTACGCTGCACACGCTAGCACAACGCGAAAGACGAAGCACGTAACTGACACACTAATACAACGCGCAAGACAAAGCACGTAACTGAATCGTCACCGAGTCAAATCAGCGCGTACAGCGCGTCGTAATTGCAGCCTCCGCGATCAACTTCAGAAACATTTTCAGAGCTAATTGCGGAGGCCACGCTCCGCTGTGCTGAGTACGGTGAACGCCACCTAGGTGGCGTTGGTAGTGCTTCTTGATGCCAGCGTCCCTTCGAATGCTGGCATCGAGGCGTCGTAGTGCTGAGACCACCGAAGCGTTCACTGTCGGTGCGCGTTAGTGTCATAATGCAGTACTTCTCTTTTCTGCTCGTAGGCGGTGGCACCGCCCCGAGCAAGAGCGCGGGTACACGGAGGAGTGTTAGATATGTAAGGCGCGTCTGTGTAGCTCTCTGCAAATGCGTTTGTGGCGCAATGGGTTAAACGCTCGGCGATCTATCGTCGCGGACCGAGAGGTCGTGGGTTCGATTTCCAAATTTTGCATGTTTGTGGAACTTTTTCTTCTGGTTTCTTTCTTTGTATTATGTTCTATGACGTATTTCCGTGACGGAAATACGTCAGTGAAGTCTTGGTGGACCCCGGCATAAAACACTTTCGTGTTAAAAAAATTCCGAGAGTTGTGGCCGTAGCGGAATCGAACCAGGGACCCCTCGCTTCTGAACGCGTGGCGCTAACCACTACGCCACGAAGCGCACATGGACAGACCCACCACGATGGCAATAAATACCCAACATTAACGAAAGACTGCGCGTTTCTAACGCGTTTGTGCTAGCGCGTTACGGCCCGTGCAAGAAGCTGGTGTAAGACGCTGTGGCCTCTCCGCCTTACCCCCGTATTCATAAACGCTGATGGCATCGGCAAACGCGGTGCACGTTCCGGCATGTGTAAACGGCTGCGTAAGACGCTGTGGCCTCTTCCCCTTAGAGTACTGCACGTTTCTAACGCGTTTGTGCTAGCGTCCCCTTAAGCGGGAGATGGTGCAATTATAAGGAAGGGCGCTGTTATAAAATAGGAATGACGTCACATATGGCGCGTGTCATTGGTGGAAGTCAATCGTTCGATTTAGTGCGGCGAGACTGGGCGAATTACACGGAAGATTCACGGTTTACCGATGATTCCCTCCGGAGCTTCGCCCACTCATCATCATTCAACCCGTGGATATGCGGTGTTTTTTTCCTTTATTTTTTCTTTCGCAGGGCTGGGACGTATGGTCCTTCTCACTGATCAAGTTGTGAGCACAGGTAATGATTGAACATGCCAAAGCATGTATAACAACTCCTGCGGTAGAAATCCGCCATATATTCAAGTTTTTAATGAATCTTCCAAGAATGGGGATCCGGCTGCATAGCTAATTAAGCGTTAAGCACCTGCTTTTTTGTTTGAATACACGAATATAAGGAGACCTACATACGGGGTTGTTCGCCATATGCAGGTCTTCTATACACATAAATTGGCCTTCTGTGGTCGGCAAGGTGTTGAAATATGAAGTCTTCGACTACCTCAACAGAGAATACCTCAACGTAAATGTGTATAGCAAGGCATTTAGCAATAAAGCAGCATCTGGAATTTATATTGGCCGCATTCTGCTAAATGAAAAAAAGCTGATGAAATCTCCATACTTGAACCGAGTTTCCGCAAAAATTCCCTACTTCTAGTACCTTTACGGAACGCTTGACGCATTTTAGTAGAGCGACGATAGAAAACGATATATATATATATATATATATATATATATATATATATATCGATGAAATGAAGCGGTGCAGATAAAATTTGCGGTTAAAAAGCTTCGGCAAAACAATGACATTGGGTAAATTTTTAGGCGCCTGCTGCGTGTAAGTTTGAGTGTAAATAACTACCACCAGGTATGCTGGGTGATATTTTTGGTTTTCCACTCAAATTCAATAGCGCCCAGGGTAGCCGCAAACTTGCACGAGTAGGCGTGCCCTGCAATAAAGCCACAATTTTGGAGAGATAGAGGAATTTATTATTAGAGTAAGGCTACAAGGGCTCGGCCTGAACACGCGCTTTGACACTTGTGCTTGTTTAATATTTTTTTTTGCGGGTACCGCTTATAATAGTGTATCCAAGGATGGACCAAATATGGATTTCTCACGGACGCGCGCGACTGTTCCGTGTGCCATCCGGATGTGAGGCACCCAAACGACGGATGAGACCCTAGGAGACTTAACTCTCGACCGCAGCGCGTGCAGCCGCTACCGACAGACTGGTTTGAGAGTACTCGAAAAGATAGAGGTTAATACGAAACGGCATTTGGCCGCGATGGCGGTTGTGATATCAGAAATTGACAAGGAAGTTTATTTATTTCCTCGAAAGCGGTCTTGTTGGGATGAAGACTGGATGAGAAGAAAATAGTAGAAAATCCAAAACGTGCTGTACAAAGAGCTCCTGGACACTGACTTCGACGAATACCGGATGCTACTGCGTGTCAGCTGAGAGCACTTTCTGCAACTGCTGTCGCGCGTGAGACCTTGCATATGAAGGGAAAATACCGTGATGTGGCGATGTATATCGGCAAAAC